>NW_022148194.1:0-36838 GCF_901933205.1 Camarhynchus parvulus
CCTCCCAGACCCAAGCTGGCACCAGTGCCAACTCGGGCTGGTTTGATAGTGCCAACGGAGTCCCACAATCTGCCATCGAAGACCGGGGCTGGTGAGTTTTGTTTCAGAGGGAAAGGCCCGTTGTTTATGTTTGGGGGCCATAGGCCCGGAGTGGCCGGCTGGCTCCTGAAAATCCGTGATACGCAGGATGCCTCCCAGACCCAAGCTGGCACCAGTGCCAACTCGGGCTGGTTTGATAGTGCCAACGGAGTCCCACAATCTGCCATCAAGGACCGGGGCTGGTGAGTTTTGTTTCAGAGGGAAAGGCCCGTTGTTTATGTTTGGGGGCCATAGGCCCGGACTGGCCGGCTGGCTCCTGAAAATCCGCGATACGCAGGATGCCTCCCAGACCCAAGCTGGCACCAGTGCCAACGTGAGCTGGTTTGATAGTGCCAACGGAGTCCACCAATCTGCCACCAAGGAACGGGGCTGGTGAGTTTTGTTTCAGCGGGAAAGGCCCGTTGTTTATGTTTGGGGGCCTGTGCCCGGAGTGGCCGGCTGGCTCCTGAAAATCCGCGATACGCAGGATGCCTCCCAGACCCAAGCTGGCACCAGTGCCAACTCGGGCTGGTTTGATAGTGCCAACGGAGTCCTACAATCTGCCATCAAGGACCGGGGCTGGTGAGTTTTGTTTCAGAGGGAAAGGCCCGTTGTTTATGTTTGGGGGCCTGTGCCCGGGAGTGGCTGGCTGGCTTTTGAAAATCCGCGATACGCAGGATTGCTCCCAGACCCAAGCTGGCACCAGTGCCAACTCGGGCTGGTTTGATAGTGCCAACGGAGTCCCACAATCTGCCATCAAGGACCGGGGCTGGTGAGTTTTGTTTTAGAGGGAAAGGCCCGTTGTTTATGTTTGGGAGCCATAGGCCCGGAGTGGCCGACTGGCTCCTGAAAATCCGCGATACGCAGGATGGCTCCCAGACCCAAGCTGGCACCAGTGCCAACTCGGGCTGGTTTGATAGTGCCAACGGAGTCCCACAATCTGCCATCAAGGACCGGGGCTGGTGAGTTTTGTTTCAGAGGGAAAGGCCCGTTGTTTATGTTTGGGGCCATAGGCCCGGAGTGGCCGGCTGGCTCCTGAAAATCCGCAATACGCAGGATGCCTCCCAGACCCAAGCTGGCACCAGTGCCAACTCGGGCTGGTTTGATAGTGCCAATGGTGTCCCACAATCTGCAATCAGGAACGGGGCTGGTGAGTTTTGTTTCAGCGGGAAAGGCCCGTTGTTTATGTTTGGGGTCCTGTACCCCGGAGTGGCCGGCTGGCTCCTGAAAATCCGCGATACGCAGGATGCCTCCCAGACCCAAGCTGGCACCAGTGCCAACTCGGGCTGGTTTGATAGTGCCAACGGAGTCCCACAATCTGCCATCAAGGACCGGGGCTGGTGACTTTTGTTTCAGAGGGAAAGGCCCGTTGTTTATGTTTGGGGGCCTGTGCCCGGAGTGGCTGGCTGGCTTTTGAAAATCCGCGATACGCAGGATTGCTCCCAGACCCAAGCTGGCACCAGTGCCAACTCGGGCTGGTTTGATAGTGCCAACGGAGTCCCACAATCTGCCATCACGGGGGCTGGTGAGTTTTTTTTTCACGGGAAAGGCCCGTTGTTTATGTTTGGGAGCCATAGGCCCGGAGTGGCCGACTGGCTCCTGAAAATCCGAACGCAGGATGCCTCCCAGACCCAAGCTGGCACCAGTGCCAACTCGGGCTGGTTTGATAGTGCCAACGGAGTCCCACAATCTGCCATCAAGGACCGGGGCTGGTGAGTTTTGTTTCAGAGGGAAAGGCCCGTTGTTTATGTTTGGGGGCCCTAGGCCCGGAGTGGCCGGCTGGCTCCTGAAAATCCGCGATACGCAGGATGCCTCCCAGACCCAAGCTGGCACCAGTGCCAACTCGGGCTGGTTTGATAGTGCCAACGGAGTCCCACAATCTGCAATCAGGAATTGGGGCTGGTGAGTTTTGTTTCAGACGGGAAAGGCCCGTTGTTTATGTTTGGGGGCCTGTGCCCCGGAGTGGCCGGCTGGCTCCTGAAAATCCGCGATACGCAGGATGCCTCCCAGACCCAAGCTGGCACCAGTGCCAACTCGGGCTGGTTTGATAGTGCCAACGGAGTCCCGCAATCTGCCATCAAGGACCGGGGCTGGTGAGTTTTGTTTCAGAGGGAAAGGCCCGTTGTTTATGTTTGGGGCCTGTGCCCGGAGTGGCCGGCTGGCTCCTGAAAATCCGCGATACGCAGGATGCCTCCCAGACCCAAGCTGGCACCAGTGCCAACTCGGGCTGGTTTGATAGTGCCAACGGAGTCCCACAATCTGCCATCAAGGCCCGGGGCTGGTGAGTTTTGTTTCAGAGGGAAAGGCCCGTTGTTTATGTTTGGGGGCCATAGGCCCGGAGTGGCCGGCTGGCTCCTGAAAATCCGCGATACGCAGGATGGCTCCCAGACCCAAGCTGGCACCAGTGCCAACTCGGGCTGGTTTGATAGTGCCAACGGAGTCCCACAATCTGCCATCAAGGACCGGGGCTGGTGAGTTTTGTTTCAGAGGGAAAGGCCCGTTGTTTATGTTTGGGGCCTGTGCCCCGGAGTGGCCGGCTGGCTCCTGAAAATCCGCGATACGCAGGATGCCTCCCAGACCCAAGCTGGCACCAGTGCCAACTCGGGCTGGTTTGATAGTGCCAACGGAGTCCCACAATCTGCCATCAAGGACCGGGGCTGGTGAGTTTTGTTTCAGAGGGAAAGGCCCGTTGTTTATGTTTGGGGGCCATAGGCCCGGAGTGGCCGGCTGGCTCCTGAAAATCCGCGATACGCAGGATGCCTCCCAGACCCAAGCTGGCACCAGTGCCAACGTGGGCTGGTTTGATAGTGCCAACGGAGTCCCACAATCTGCCATCAAGGACGGGGCTGGTGAGTTTTGTTTCAGAGGGAAAGGCCCGTTGTTTATGTTTGGGGCCATAGGCCCGAGTGGCCGGCTGGCTCCTGAAAATCCGCGATACGCAGGATGCCTCCCAGACCCAAGCTGGCACCAGTGCCAACGCGGGCTGGTTTGATAGTGCCAACGGAGTCCCACAATCTGCCATCAAGGACCGTTTTTTGGGTGGTGAGTTTGGTTTCAGAGGGAAAGGCCCGTTGTTTATGTTTGGGGGCCTTAGCCCCGGAGTGGCCGGCTGGCTCCTGAAAATCCGCGATACGCAGGATGCCTCCCAGACCCAAGCTGGCACCAGTGCCAACTCGGGCTGGTTTGATAGTGCCAACGGAGTCCCACAATCTGCCATCAAGGACCGGGGCTGGTGAGTTTTGTTTCAGAGGGAAAGGCCCGTTGTTTATGTTTGGGGGCCATAGGCCCGGAGTGGCCGGCTGGCTCCTGAAAATCCGCGATACGCAGGATGCCTCCCAGACCCAAGCTGGCACCAGTGCCAACTCGGGCTGGTTTGATAGTGCCAACGGAGTCCCACAATCTGCCATCAAGGACCGGGGCTGGTGAGTTTGGTTTCAGAGGGAAAGGCCCGTTGTTTATGTTTGGGGCCTGTGCCCGGAGTGGCCGGCTGGCTCCTGAAAATCCGCGATACGCAGGATGCCTCCCAGACCCAAGCTGGCACCAGTGCCAACTCGGGCTGGTTTGATAGTGCCAACGGAGTCCCACAATCTGCCATCAAGGACCGGGGCTGGTGAGTTTTGTTTCAGAGGGAAAGGCCCGTTGTTTATGTTTGGGGCCATAGGCCCGGAGTGGCCGGCTGGCTCCTGAAAATCCGCGATACGCAGGATGCCTCCCAGACCCAAGCTGGCACCAGTGCCAACTCGGGCTGGTTTGATAGTGCCAACGGAGTCCCACAATCTGCCATCAAGGACTGGGGCTGGTGAGTTTTGTTTCAGAGGGAAAGGCCCGTTGTTTATGTTTGGGGCCATATGCCCGGAGTGGCCGGCTGGCTCCTGAAAATCGCGATACGCAGGATGCCTCCCAGACCCAAGCTGGCACCAGTGCCAACTCGGGCTGGTTTGATAGTGCCAACGGAGTCCCACAATCTGCCATCAAGGACCGGGGCTGGTGAGTTTTGTTTCAGAGGGAAAGGCCCGTTGTTTATGTTTGGGGGCCATAGGCCCGGAGTGGCCGGCTGGCTCCTGAAAATCCGCGATACGCAGGATGCCTCCCAGACCCAAGCTGGCACCAGTGCCAACTCGGGCTGGTTTGATAGTGCCAACGGAGTCCCACAATCTGCCATCAAGGACCGGGGCTGGTGAGTTTGGTTTCAGAGGGAAAGGCCCGTTGTTTATGTTTGGGGCCATAGGCCCCGGAGTGGCCGGCTGGCTCCTGAAAATCCGCGATACGCAGGATGCCTCCCAGACCCAAGCTGGCACCAGTGCCAACTCGGGCTGGTTTGATAGTGCCAACGGAGTCCCACAATCTGCCATCAAGGACCGGGGCTGGTGAGTTTTGTTTCAGAGGGAAAGGCCCGTTGTTTATGTTTGGGGGCCATATGCCCGGAGTGGCCGGCTGGCTCCTGAAAATCCGCGATACGCAGGATGCCTCCCAGACCCAAGCTGGCACCAGTGCCAACTCGGGCTGGTTTGATAGTGCCAACGGAGTCCCACAATCTGCCATCAAGGACCGGGGCTGGTGAGTTTTGTTTCAGAGGGAAAGGCCCGTTGTTTATGTTTGGGGGCCATGGGCCCGGAGTGGCCGGCTGGCTCCTGAAAATCCGCGATACGCAGGATGCCTCCCAGACCCAAGCTGGCACCAGTGCCAACTCGGGCTGGTTTGATAGTGCCAACGGAGTCCCACAATCTGCCATCAAGGACCGGGGCTGGTGAGTTTTGTTTCAGAGGGAAAGGCCCGTTGTTTATGTTTGGGGGCCATAGGCCCGGAGTGGCCGGCTGGCTCCTGAAAATCCGCGATACGCAGGATGCCTCCCAGACCCAAGCTGGCACCAGTGCCAACTCGGGCTGGTTTGATAGTGCCAACGGAGTCCCACAATCTGCCATCAAGGACCGGGGCTGGTGAGTTTTGTTTCAGAGGGAAAGGCCCGTTGTTTATGTTTGGGGGCCATATGCCCGGAGTGGCCGGCTGGCTCCTGAAAATCCGCGATACGCAGGATGCCTCCCAGACCCAAGCTGGCACCAGTGCCAACTCGGGCTGGTTTGATAGTGCCAACGGAGTCCCACAATCTGCCATCAAGGACCGGGGCTGGTGAGTTTTGTTTCAGAGGGAAAGGCCCGTTGTTTATGTTTGGGGGCCATAGGCCCGGAGTGGCCGGCTGGCTCCTGAAAATCCGCGATACGCAGGATGCCTCCCAGACCCAAGCTGGCACCAGTGCCAACTCGGGCTGGTTTGATAGTGCCAACGGAGTCCCACAATCTGCCATCAAGGACCGGGGCTGGTGAGTTTGGTTTCAGAGGGAAAGGCCCGTTGTTTATGTTTGGGGGCCATAGGCCCCGAGTGGCCGGCTGGCTCCTGAAAATCCGCGATACGCAGGATGCCTCCCAGACCCAAGCTGGCACCAGTGCCAACTCGGGCTGGTTTGATAGTGCCAACGGAGTCCCACAATCTGCCATCAAGGACCGGGGCTGGTGAGTTTTGTTTCAGAGGGAAAGGCCCGTTGTTTATGTTTGGGGGCCATAGGCCCGGAGTGGCCGGCTGGCTCCTGAAAATCCGCGATACGCAGGATGCCTCCCAGACCCAAGCTGGCACCAGTGCCAACTCGGGCTGGTTTGATAGTGCCAACGGAGTCCCACAATCTGCCATCAAGGACCGGGGCTGGTGAGTTTTGTTTCAGAGGGAAAGGCCCGTTGTTTATGTTTGGGGCCCTGTGCCCGGAGTGGCCGGCTGGCTCCTGAAAATCCGCGATACGCAGGATGCCTCCCAGACCCAAGCTGGCACCAGTGCCAACTCGGGCTGGTTTGATAGTGCCAACGGAGTCCCACAATCTGCCATCAAGGACCGGGGCTGGTGAGTTTTGTTTCAGAGGGAAAGGCCCGTTGTTTATGTTTGGGGCCATAGGCCCGGAGTGGCCGGCTGGCTCCTGAAAATCCGCGATACGCAGGATGCCTCCCAGACCCAAGCTGGCACCAGTGCCAACTCGGGCTGGTTTGATAGTGCCAACGGAGTCCCACAATCTGCCATCAAGGACCGGGGCTGGTGAGTTTTGTTTCAGAGGGAAAGGCCCGTTGTTTATGTTTGGGGGCCATAGGCCCGGAGTGGCCGGCTGGCTCCTGAAAATCGCGCGATACGCAGGATGCCTCCCAGACCCAAGCTGGCACCAGTGCCAACTCGGGCTGGTTTGATAGTGCCAACGGAGTCCCACAATCTGCCATCAAGGACCGGGGCTGGTGAGTTTGGTTTCAGAGGGAAAGGCCCGTTGTTTATGTTTGGGGGCCTGTGCCCCAGAGTGGCCGGCTGGCTCCTGAAAATCCGCGATACGCAGGATGCCTCCCAGACCCAAGCTGGCACCAGTGCCAACTCGGGCTGGTTTGATAGTGCCAACGGAGTCCCACAATCTGCCATCAAGGACCGGGGCTGGTGAGTTTTGTTTCAGAGGGAAAGGCCCGTTGTTTATGTTTGGGGGCCATAGGCCCGAGTGGCCGGCTGGCTCCTGAAAATCCGCGATACGCAGGATGCCTCCCAGACCCAAGCTGGCACCAGTGCCAACTCGGGCTGGTTTGATAGTGCCAACGGAGTCCCACAATCTGCCATCAAGGACCGGGGCTGGTGAGTTTTGTTTCAGAGGGAAAGGCCCGTTGTTTATGTTTGGGGGCCATAGGCCCGGAGTGGCCGGCTGGCTCCTGAAAATCCGCGATACGCAGGATGCCTCCCAGACCCAAGCTGGCACCAGTGCCAACTCGGGCTGGTTTGATAGTGCCAACGGAGTCCCACAATCTGCCATCAAGGACCGGGGCTGGTGAGTTTTGTTTCAGAGGGAAAGGCCCGTTGTTTATGTTTGGGGGCCATAGGCCCCGGAGTGGCCGGCTGGCTCCTGAAAATCCGCGATACGCAGGATGCCTCCCAGACCCAAGCTGGCACCAGTGCCAACTCGGGCTGGTTTGATAGTGCCAACGGAGTCCCACAATCTGCCATCAAGGACCGGGGCTGGTGAGTTTTGTTTCAGAGGGAAAGGCCCGTTGTTTATGTTTGGGGGCCTTAGCCCCGGAGTGGCCGGCTGGCTCCTGAAAATCCGCGATACGCAGGATGCCTCCCAGACCCAAGCTGGCACCAGTGCCAACTCGGGCTGGTTTGATAGTGCCAACGGAGTCCCACAATCTGCCATCAAGGACCGGGGCTGGTGAGTTTGGTTTCAGAGGGAAAGGCCCGTTGTTTATGTTTGGGGGCCATAGGCCCGGAGTGGCCGGCTGGCTCCTGAAAATCCGCGATACGCAGGATGCCTCCCAGACCCAAGCTGGCACCAGTGCCAACTCGGGCTGGTTTGATAGTGCCAACGGAGTCCCACAATCTGCCATCAAGGACCGGGGCTGGTGAGTTTTGTTTCAGAGGGAAAGGCCCGTTGTTTATGTTTGGGGGCCATAGGCCCGGAGTGGCCGGCTGGCTCCTGAAAATCCGCGATACGCAGGATGCCTCCCAGACCCAAGCTGGCACCAGTGCCAACTCGGGCTGGTTTGATAGTGCCAACGGAGTCCCACAATCTGCCATCAAGGACCGGGGCTGGTGAGTTTTGTTTCAGAGGGAAAGGCCCGTTGTTTATGTTTGGGGGCCATAGGCCCGGAGTGGCCGGCTGGCTCCTGAAAATCCGCGATACGCAGGATGCCTCCCAGACCCAAGCTGGCACCAGTGCCAACTCGGGCTGGTTTGATAGTGCCAACGGAGTCCCACAATCTGCCATCAAGGACCGGGGCTGGTGAGTTTTGTTTCAGAGGGAAAGGCCCGTTGTTTATGTTTGGGGGCCATAGGCCCGGAGTGGCCGGCTGGCTCCTGAAAATCCGCGATACGCAGGATGCCTCCCAGACCCAAGCTGGCACCAGTGCCAACTCGGGCTGGTTTGATAGTGCCAACGGAGTCCCACAATCTGCCATCAAGGACCGGGGCTGGTGAGTTTTGTTTCAGAGGGAAAGGCCCGTTGTTTATGTTTGGGGGCCATAGGCCCGGAGTGGCCGGCTGGCTCCTGAAAATCCGCGATACGCAGGATGCCTCCCAGACCCAAGCTGGCACCAGTGCCAACTCGGGCTGGTTTGATAGTGCCAACGGAGTCCCACAATCTGCCATCAAGGACCGGGGCTGGTGAGTTTTGTTTCAGAGGGAAAGGCCCGTTGTTTATGTTTGGGGGCCTAGGCCCGGAGTGGCCGGCTGGCTCCTGAAAATCCGCGATACGCAGGATGCCTCCCAGACCCAAGCTGGCACCAGTGCCAACTCGGGCTGGTTTGATAGTGCCAACGGAGTCCCACAATCTGCCATCAAGGACCGGGGCTGGTGAGTTTTGTTTCAGAGGGAAAGGCCCGTTGTTTATGTTTGGGGGCCATAGGCCCGGAGTGGCCGGCTGGCTCCTGAAAATCCGCGATACGCAGGATGCCTCCCAGACCCAAGCTGGCACCAGTGCCAACTCGGGCTGGTTTGATAGTGCCAACGGAGTCCCACAATCTGCCATCAAGGACCGGGGCTGGTGAGTTTTGTTTCAGAGGGAAAGGCCCGTTGTTTATGTTTGGGGGCCATAGCCCCGAGTGGCCGGCTGGCTCCTGAAAATCCGCGATACGCAGGATGCCTCCCAGACCCAAGCTGGCACCAGTGCCAACTCGGGCTGGTTTGATAGTGCCAACGGAGTCCCACAATCTGCCATCAAGGACCGGGGCTGGTGAGTTTTGTTTCAGAGGGAAAGGCCCGTTGTTTATGTTTGGGGGCCATAGGCCCGGAGTGGCCGGCTGGCTCCTGAAAATCCGCGATACGCAGGATGCCTCCCAGACCCAAGCTGGCACCAGTGCCAACTCGGGCTGGTTTGATAGTGCCAACGGAGTCCCACAATCTGCCATCAAGGACCGGGGCTGGTGAGTTTGGTTTCAGAGGGAAAGGCCCGTTGTTTATGTTTGGGGGCCATATGCCCCGAGTGGCCGGCTGGCTCCTGAAAATCCGCGATACGCAGGATGCCTCCCAGACCCAAGCTGGCACCAGTGCCAACTCGGGCTGGTTTGATAGTGCCAACGGAGTCCCACAATCTGCCATCAAGGACCGGGGCTGGTGAGTTTTGTTTCAGAGGGAAAGGCCCGTTGTTTATGTTTGGGGGCCATGAGCCCGGAGTGGCCGGCTGGCTCCTGAAAATCCGCGATACGCAGGATGCCTCCCAGACCCAAGCTGGCACCAGTGCCAACTCGGGCTGGTTTGATAGTGCCAACGGAGTCCCACAATCTGCCATCAAGGACCGGGGCTGGTGAGTTTTGTTTCAGAGGGAAAGGCCCGTTGTTTATGTTTGGGGGCCATAGGCCCGGAGTGGCCGGCTGGCTCCTGAAAATCCGCGATACGCAGGGATGCCTCCCAGACCCAAGCTGGCACCAGTGCCAACTCGGGCTGGTTTGATAGTGCCAACGGAGTCCCACAATCTGCCATCAAGGACCGGGGCTGGTGAGTTTGGTTTCAGAGGGAAAGGCCCGTTGTTTATGTTTGGGGCCATAGGCCCGGAGTGGCCGGCTGGCTCCTGAAAATCCGCGATACGCAGGATGCCTCCCAGACCCAAGCTGGCACCAGTGCCAACTCGGGCTGGTTTGATAGTGCCAACGGAGTCCCACAATCTGCCATCAAGGACCGGGGCTGGTGAGTTTTGTTTCAGAGGGAAAGGCCCGTTGTTTATGTTTGGGGGCCATAGGCCCGGAGTGGCCGGCTGGCTCCTGAAAATCCGCGATACGCAGGATGCCTCCCAGACCCAAGCTGGCACCAGTGCCAACTCGGGCTGGTTTGATAGTGCCAACGGAGTCCCACAATCTGCCATCAAGGACCGGGGCTGGTGAGTTTTGTTTCAGAGGGAAAGGCCCGTTGTTTATGTTTGGGGCCATAGGCCCGGAGTGGCCGGCTGGCTCCTGAAAATCCGCGATACGCAGGATGCCTCCCAGACCCAAGCTGGCACCAGTGCCAACTCGGGCTGGTTTGATAGTGCCAACGGAGTCCCACAATCTGCCATCAAGGACCGGGGCTGGTGAGTTTTGTTTCAGAGGGAAAGGCCCGTTGTTTATGTTTGGGGGCCATAGGCCCCGAGTGGCCGGCTGGCTCCTGAAAATCCGCGATACGCAGGATGCCTCCCAGACCCAAGCTGGCACCAGTGCCAACTCGGGCTGGTTTGATAGTGCCAACGGAGTCCCACAATCTGCCATCAAGGACCGGGGCTGGTGAGTTTTGTTTCAGAGGGAAAGGCCCGTTGTTTATGTTTGGGGCCATATGCCCGAGTGGCCGGCTGGCTCCTGAAAATCCGCGATACGCAGGATGCCTCCCAGACCCAAGCTGGCACCAGTGCCAACTCGGGCTGGTTTGATAGTGCCAACGGAGTCCCACAATCTGCCATCAAGGACCGGGGCTGGTGAGTTTTGTTTCAGAGGGAAAGGCCCGTTGTTTATGTTTGGGGGCCATAGGCCCGGAGTGGCCGGCTGGCTCCTGAAAATCCGCGATACGCAGGATGCCTCCCAGACCCAAGCTGGCACCAGTGCCAACTCGGGCTGGTTTGATAGTGCCAACGGAGTCCCACAATCTGCCATCAAGGACCGGGGCTGGTGAGTTTTGTTTCAGAGGGAAAGGCCCGTTGTTTATGTTTGGGGCCATAGGCCCGGAGTGGCCGGCTGGCTCCTGAAAATCCGCGATACGCAGGATGCCTCCCAGACCCAAGCTGGCACCAGTGCCAACTCGGGCTGGTTTGATAGTGCCAACGGAGTCCCACAATCTGCCATCAAGGACCGGGGCTGGTGAGTTTTGTTTCAGAGGGAAAGGCCCGTTGTTTATGTTTGGGGGCCATAGGCCCGGAGTGGCCGGCTGGCTCCTGAAAATCCGCGATACGCAGGATGCCTCCCAGACCCAAGCTGGCACCAGTGCCAACTCGGGCTGGTTTGATAGTGCCAACGGAGTCCCACAATCTGCCATCAAGGACCGGGGCTGGTGAGTTTGGTTTCAGAGGGAAAGGCCCGTTGTTTATGTTTGGGGGCCATATGCCCCGGAGTGGCCGGCTGGCTCCTGAAAATCCGCGATACGCAGGATGCCTCCCAGACCCAAGCTGGCACCAGTGCCAACTCGGGCTGGTTTGATAGTGCCAACGGAGTCCCACAATCTGCCATCAAGGACCGGGGCTGGTGAGTTTTGTTTCAGAGGGAAAGGCCCGTTGTTTATGTTTGGGGGCCATAGGCCCGGAGTGGCCGGCTGGCTCCTGAAAATCCGCGATACGCAGGATGCCTCCCAGACCCAAGCTGGCACCAGTGCCAACTCGGGCTGGTTTGATAGTGCCAACGGAGTCCCACAATCTGCCATCAAGGACCGGGGCTGGTGAGTTTTGTTTCAGAGGGAAAGGCCCGTTGTTTATGTTTGGGGCCATAGGCCCGAGTGGCCGGCTGGCTCCTGAAAATCCGCGATACGCAGGATGCCTCCCAGACCCAAGCTGGCACCAGTGCCAACTCGGGCTGGTTTGATAGTGCCAACGGAGTCCCACAATCTGCCATCAAGGACCGGGGCTGGTGAGTTTGGTTTCAGAGGGAAAGGCCCGTTGTTTATGTTTGGGGCCATATGCCCGGAGTGGCCGGCTGGCTCCTGAAAATCCGCGATACGCAGGATGCCTCCCAGACCCAAGCTGGCACCAGTGCCAACTCGGGCTGGTTTGATAGTGCCAACGGAGTCCCACAATCTGCCATCAAGGACCGGGGCTGGTGAGTTTTGTTTCAGAGGGAAAGGCCCGTTGTTTATGTTTGGGGGCATGTGCCCCGGAGTGGCCGGCTGGCTCCTGAAAATCCGCGATACGCAGGATGCCTCCCAGACCCAAGCTGGCACCAGTGCCAACTCGGGCTGGTTTGATAGTGCCAACGGAGTCCCACAATCTGCCATCAAGGACCGGGGCTGGTGAGTTTTGTTTCAGAGGGAAAGGCCCGTTGTTTATGTTTGGGGCCATAGGCCCGGAGTGGCCGGCTGGCTCCTGAAAATCCGCGATACGCAGGATGCCTCCCAGACCCAAGCTGGCACCAGTGCCAACTCGGGCTGGTTTGATAGTGCCAACGGAGTCCCACAATCTGCCATCAAGGACCGGGGCTGGTGAGTTTTGTTTCAGAGGGAAAGGCCCGTTGTTTATGTTTGGGGGCATGTGCCCCGGAGTGGCCGGCTGGCTCCTGAAAATCCGCGATACGCAGGATGCCTCCCAGACCCAAGCTGGCACCAGTGCCAACTCGGGCTGGTTTGATAGTGCCAACGGAGTCCCACAATCTGCCATCAAGGACCGGGGCTGGTGAGTTTTGTTTCAGAGGGAAAGGCCCGTTGTTTATGTTTGGGGGCCATAGGCCCGAGTGGCCGGCTGGCTCCTGAAAATCCGCGATACGCAGGATGCCTCCCAGACCCAAGCTGGCACCAGTGCCAACTCGGGCTGGTTTGATAGTGCCAACGGAGTCCCACAATCTGCCATCAAGGACCGGGGCTGGTGAGTTTTGTTTCAGAGGGAAAGGCCCGTTGTTTATGTTTGGGGGCCATAGGCCCCGGAGTGGCCGGCTGGCTCCTGAAAATCCGCGATACGCAGGATGCCTCCCAGACCCAAGCTGGCACCAGTGCCAACTCGGGCTGGTTTGATAGTGCCAACGGAGTCCCACAATCTGCCATCAAGGACCGGGGCTGGTGAGTTTTGTTTCAGAGGGAAAGGCCCGTTGTTTATGTTTGGGGGCCATAGGCCCCGAGTGGCCGGCTGGCTCCTGAAAATCCGCGATACGCAGGATGCCTCCCAGACCCAAGCTGGCACCAGTGCCAACTCGGGCTGGTTTGATAGTGCCAACGGAGTCCCACAATCTGCCATCAAGGACCGGGGCTGGTGAGTTTTGTTTCAGAGGGAAAGGCCCGTTGTTTATGTTTGGGGCCTGTGCCCCGGAGTGGCCGGCTGGCTCCTGAAAATCCGCGATACGCAGGATGCCTCCCAGACCCAAGCTGGCACCAGTGCCAACTCGGGCTGGTTTGATAGTGCCAACGGAGTCCCACAATCTGCCATCAAGGACCGGGGCTGGTGAGTTTTGTTTCAGAGGGAAAGGCCCGTTGTTTATGTTTGGGGCCATAGGCCCGGAGTGGCCGGCTGGCTCCTGAAAATCCGCGATACGCAGGATGCCTCCCAGACCCAAGCTGGCACCAGTGCCAACTCGGGCTGGTTTGATAGTGCCAACGGAGTCCCACAATCTGCCATCAAGGACCGGGGCTGGTGAGTTTTGTTTCAGAGGGAAAGGCCCGTTGTTTATGTTTGGGGCCATAGGCCCGGAGTGGCCGGCTGGCTCCTGAAAATCCGCGATACGCAGGATGCCTCCCAGACCCAAGCTGGCACCAGTGCCAACTCGGGCTGGTTTGATAGTGCCAACGGAGTCCCACAATCTGCCATCAAGGACCGGGGCTGGTGAGTTTTGTTTCAGAGGGAAAGGCCCGTTGTTTATGTTTGGGGCCATAGGCCCGGAGTGGCCGGCTGGCTCCTGAAAATCCGCGATACGCAGGATGCCTCCCAGACCCAAGCTGGCACCAGTGCCAACTCGGGCTGGTTTGATAGTGCCAACGGAGTCCCACAATCTGCCATCAAGGACCGGGGCTGGTGAGTTTTGTTTCAGAGGGAAAGGCCCGTTGTTTATGTTTGGGGCCATAGGCCCGGAGTGGCCGGCTGGCTCCTGAAAATCCGCGATACGCAGGATGCCTCCCAGACCCAAGCTGGCACCAGTGCCAACTCGGGCTGGTTTGATAGTGCCAACGGAGTCCCACAATCTGCCATCAAGGACCGGGGCTGGTGAGTTTTGTTTCAGAGGGAAAGGCCCGTTGTTTATGTTTGGGGCCATAGGCCCGGAGTGGCCGGCTGGCTCCTGAAAATCCGCGATACGCAGGATGCCTCCCAGACCCAAGCTGGCACCAGTGCCAACTCGGGCTGGTTTGATAGTGCCAACGGAGTCCCACAATCTGCCATCAAGGACCGGGGCTGGTGAGTTTTGTTTCAGAGGGAAAGGCCCGTTGTTTATGTTTGGGGCCATAGGCCCCGAGTGGCCGGGCTGGCTCCTGAAAATCCGCGATACGCAGGATGCCTCCCAGACCCAAGCTGGCACCAGTGCCAACTCGGGCTGGTTTGATAGTGCCAACGGAGTCCCACAATCTGCCATCAAGGACCGGGGCTGGTGAGTTTTGTTTCAGAGGGAAAGGCCCGTTGTTTATGTTTGGGGCCATAGGCCCGGAGTGGCCGGCTGGCTCCTGAAAATCCGCGATACGCAGGATGCCTCCCAGACCCAAGCTGGCACCAGTGCCAACTCGGGCTGGTTTGATAGTGCCAACGGAGTCCCACAATCTGCCATCAAGGATCGGGGCTGGTGAGTTTTGTTTCAGAGGGAAAGGCCCGTTGTTTATGTTTGGGGGCCATAGGCCCGGAGTGGCCGGCTGGCTCCTGAAAATCCGCGATACGCAGGATGCCTCCCAGACCCAAGCTGGCACCAGTGCCAACTCGGGCTGGTTTGATAGTGCCAACGGAGTCCCACAATCTGCCATCAAGGACCGGGGCTGGTGAGTTTTGTTTCAGAGGGAAAGGCCCGTTGTTTATGTTTGGGGCCATAGGCCCGAGTGGCCGGCTGGCTCCTGAAAATCCGCGATACGCAGGATGCCTCCCAGACCCAAGCTGGCACCAGTGCCAACTCGGGCTGGTTTGATAGTGCCAACGGAGTCCCACAATCTGCCATCAAGGACCGGGGCTGGTGAGTTTTGTTTCAGAGGGAAAGGCCCGTTGTTTATGTTTGGGGGCCATAGGCCCGGAGTGGCCGGCTGGCTCCTGAAAATCCGCGATACGTAGGATGCCTCCCAGACCCAAGCTGGCACCAGTGCCAACTCGGGCTGGTTTGATAGTGCCAACGGAGTCCCACAATCTGCCATCAAGGACCGGGGCTGGTGAGTTTTGTTTCAGAGGGAAAGGCCCGTTGTTTATGTTTGGGGGCCATAGGCCCGAGTGGCCGGCTGGCTCCTGAAAATCCGCGATACGCAGGATGCCTCCCAGACCCAAGCTGGCACCAGTGCCAACTCGGGCTGGTTTGATAGTGCCAACGGAGTCCCACAATCTGCCATCAAGGACCGGGGCTGGTGAGTTTTGTTTCAGAGGGAAAGGCCCGTTGTTTATGTTTGGGGCCTGTGCCCCGGAGTGGCCGGCTGGCTCCTGAAAATCCGCGATACGCAGGATGCCTCCCAGACCCAAGCTGGCACCAGTGCCAACTCGGGCTGGTTTGATAGTGCCAACGGAGTCCCACAATCTGCCATCAAGGACCGGGGCTGGTGAGTTTGGTTTCAGAGGGAAAGGCCCGTTGTTTATGTTTGGGGCCATAGGCCCGGAGTGGCCGGCTGGCTCCTGAAAATCCGCGATACGCAGGATGCCTCCCAGACCCAAGCTGGCACCAGTGCCAACTCGGGCTGGTTTGATAGTGCCAACGGAGTCCCACAATCTGCCATCAAGGACCGGGGCTGGTGAGTTTTGTTTCAGAGGGAAAGGCCCGTTGTTTATGTTTGGGGGCCATAGGCCCCGAGTGGCCGGCTGGCTCCTGAAAATCCGCGATACGCAGGATGCCTCCCAGACCCAAGCTGGCACCAGTGCCAACTCGGGCTGGTTTGATAGTGCCAACGGAGTCCCACAATCTGCCATCAAGGACCGGGGCTGGTGAGTTTTGTTTCAGAGGGAAAGGCCCGTTGTTTATGTTTGGGGGCCATAGGCCCGGAGTGGCCGGCTGGCTCCTGAAAATCCGCGATACGCAGGATGCCTCCCAGACCCAAGCTGGCACCAGTGCCAACTCGGGCTGGTTTGATAGTGCCAACGGAGTCCCACAATCTGCCATCAAGGACCGGGGCTGGTGAGTTTTGTTTCAGAGGGAAAGGCCCGTTGTTTATGTTTGGGGCCTATGCCCGAGTGGCCGGCTGGCTCCTGAAAATCCGCGATACGTAGGATGCCTCCCAGACCCAAGCTGGCACCAGTGCCAACTCGGGCTGGTTTGATAGTGCCAACGGAGTCCCACAATCTGCCATCAAGGACCGGGGCTGGTGAGTTTTGTTTCAGAGGGAAAGGCCCGTTGTTTATGTTTGGGGGCCATAGGCCCGGAGTGGCCGGCTGGCTCCTGAAAATCCGCGATACGCAGGATGCCTCCCAGACCCAAGCTGGCACCAGTGCCAACTCGGGCTGGTTTGATAGTGCCAACGGAGTCCCACAATCTGCCATCAAGGACCGGGGCTGGTGAGTTTTGTTTCAGAGGGAAAGGCCCGTTGTTTATGTTTGGGGCCTGTGCCCCGGAGTGGCCGGCTGGCTCCTGAAAAATCCGCGATACGCAGGATGCCTCCCAGACCCAAGCTGGCACCAGTGCCAACTCGGGCTGGTTTGATAGTGCCAACGGAGTCCCACAATCTGCCATCAAGGACCGGGGCTGGTGAGTTTTGTTTCAGAGGGAAAGGCCCGTTGTTTATGTTTGGGGGCCATGGCCCGGAGTGGCCGGCTGGCTCCTGAAAATCCGCGATACGCAGGATGCCTCCCAGACCCAAGCTGGCACCAGTGCCAACTCGGGCTGGTTTGATAGTGCCAACGGAGTCCCACAATCTGCCATCAAGGACCGGGGCTGGTGAGTTTTGTTTCAGAGGGAAAGGCCCGTTGTTTATGTTTGGGGCCATAGGCCCGGAGTGGCCGGGCTGGCTCCTGAAAATCCGCGATACGCAGGATGCCTCCCAGACCCAAGCTGGCACCAGTGCCAACTCGGGCTGGTTTGATAGTGCCAACGGAGTCCCACAATCTGCCATCAAGGACGGGGCTGGTGAGTTTTGTTTCAGAGGGAAAGGCCCGTTGTTTATGTTTGGGGGCCATAGGCCCGGAGTGGCCGGCTGGCTCCTGAAAACCCGCAGCACGCAGGATGCCTCCCAGACCCAAGCTGGCACCAGTGCCAACTCGGGCTGGTTTGATAGTGCCAACGGAGTCCCACAATCTGCCATCAAGGACCGGGGCTGGTGAGTTTTGTTTCAGAGGGAAAGGCCCGTTGTTTATGTTTGGGGGCCATAGGCCCCGAGTGGCCGGCTGGCTCCTGAAAATCCGCTGATACGCAGGATGCCTCCCAGACCCAAGCTGGCACCAGTGCCAACTCGGGCTGGTTTGATAGTGCCAACGGAGTCCCACAATCTGCCATCAAGGACCGGGGCTGGTGAGTTTTGTTTCAGAGGGAAAGGCCCGTTGTTTATGTTTGGGGCCTGTGCCCCGGAGTGGCCGGCTGGCTCCTGAAAATCCGCGATACGCAGGATGCCTCCCAGACCCAAGCTGGCACCAGTGCCAACTCGGGCTGGTTTGATAGTGCCAACGGAGTCCCACAATCTGCCATCAAGGACCGGGGCTGGTGAGTTTTGTTTCAGAGGGAAAGGCCCGTTGTTTATGTTTGGGGGCCATAGGCCCGGAGTGGCCCGGCTGGCTCCTGAAAATCCGCTGATACGCAGGATGCCTCCCAGACCCAAGCTGGCACCAGTGCCAACTCGGGCTGGTTTGATAGTGCCAACGGAGTCCCACAATCTGCCATCAAGGACCGGGGCTGGTGAGTTTTGTTTCAGAGGGAAAGGCCCGTTGTTTATGTTTGGGGGCCATAGGCCCGGAGTGGCCGGGCTGGCTCCTGAAAAATCCGCGATACGCAGGATGCCTCCCAGACCAAGCTGGCACCAGTGCCAACTCGGGCTGGTTTGATAGTGCCAACGGAGTCCCACAATCTGCCATCAAGGACCGGGGCTGGTGAGTTTTGTTTCAGAGGGAAAGGCCCGTTGTTTATGTTTGGGGCCATAGGCCCGGAGTGGCCGGGCTGGCTCCTGAAAATCGCGGATACGCAGGATGCCTCCCAGACCCAAGCTGGCACCAGTGCCAACTCGGGCTGGTTTGATAGTGCCAACGGAGTCCCACAATCTGCCATCAAGGACCGGGGCTGGTGAGTTTTGTTTCAGAGGGAAAGGCCCGTTGTTTATGTTTGGGGGCCTGTGCCCCAGAGTGGCCGGCTGGCTCCTGAAAATCCGCGATACGCAGGATGCCTCCCAGACCCAAGCTGGCACCAGTGCCAACTCGGGCTGGTTTGATAGTGCCAACGGAGTCCCACAATCTGCCATCAAGGACCGGGGCTGGTGAGTTTTGTTTCAGAGGGAAAGGCCCGTTGTTTATGTTTGGGGCCTTAGCCCCGGAGTGGCTGGCTGGCTCCTGAAAATCCGCGATACGCAGGATGCCTCCCAGACCCAAGCTGGCACCAGTGCCAACTCGGGCTGGTTTGATAGTGCCAACGGAGTCCCACAATCTGCCATCAAGGACCGGGGCTGGTGAGTTTTGTTTCAGAGGGAAAGGCCCGTTGTTTATGTTTGGGGCCATAGGCCCCGAGTGGCCGGGCTGGCTCCTGAAAAATCCGCGATACGCAGGATGCCTCCCAGACCCAAGCTGGCACCAGTGCCAACTCGGGCTGGTTTGATAGTGCCAACGGAGTCCCACAATCTGCCATCAAGGACCGGGGCTGGTGAGTTTTGTTTCAGAGGGAAAGGCCCGTTGTTTATGTTTGGGGGCCGCAGGCCCGGAGTGGCCGGCTGGCTCCTGAAAATCCGCGATACGCAGGATGCCTCCCAGACCCAAGCTGGCACCAGTGCCAACTCGGGCTGGTTTGATAGTGCCAACGGAGTCCCACAATCTGCCATCAAGGACCGGGGCTGGTGAGTTTTGTTTCAGAGGGAAAGGCCCGTTGTTTATGTTTGGGGGCCTGGCCCCGGAGTGGCCGGCTGGCTCCTGAAAATCCGCGATACGCAGGATGCCTCCCAGACCCAAGCTGGCACCAGTGCCAACTCGGGCTGGTTTGATAGTGCCAACGGAGTCCCACAATCTGCCATCAAGGACCGGGGCTGGTGAGTTTTGTTTCAGAGGGAAAGGCCCGTTGTTTATGTTTGGGGCCTAGCCCCGGAGTGGCCGGGCTGGCTCCTGAAAATCCGCGATACGCAGGATGCCTCCCAGACCCAAGCTGGCACCAGTGCCAACTCGGGCTGGTTTGATAGTGCCAACGGAGTCCCACAATCTGCCATCAAGGACCGGGGCTGGTGAGTTTTGTTTCAGAGGGAAAGGCCCGTTGTTTATGTTTGGGGCCATAGGCCCGGAGTGGCCGGCTGGCTCCTGAAAATCCCCGCGATACGCAGGATGCCTCCCAGACCCAAGCTGGCACCAGTGCCAACTCGGGCTGGTTTGATAGTGCCAACGGAGTCCCACAATCTGCCATCAAGGACCGGGGCTGGTGAGTTTTGTTTCAGAGGGAAAGGCCCGTTGTTTATGTTTGGGGGCCATAGGCCCCGAGTGGCCGGCTGGCTCCTGAAAATCCGCGATACGCAGGATGCCTCCCAGACCCAAGCTGGCACCAGTGCCAACTCGGGCTGGTTTGATAGTGCCAACGGAGTCCCACAATCTGCCATCAAGGACCGGGGCTGGTGAGTTTGGTTTCAGAGGGAAAGGCCCGTTGTTTATGTTTGGGGCCACAGGCCCGAGTGGCCGGGCTGGCTCCTGAAAATCCGCGATACGCAGGATGCCTCCCAGACCCAAGCTGGCACCAGTGCCAACTCGGGCTGGTTTGATAGTGCCAACGGAGTCCCACAATCTGCCATCAAGGACTGGGGCTGGTGAGTTTTGTTTCAGAGGGAAAGGCCCGTTGTTTATGTTTGGGGCCATGGCCCGGAGTGGCCGGGCTGGCTCCTGAAAATCCGCGATACGCAGGATGCCTCCCAGACCCAAGCTGGCACCAGTGCCAACTCGGGCTGGTTTGATAGTGCCAACGGAGTCCCACAATCTGCCATCAAGGACCGGGGCTGGTGAGTTTTGTTTCAGAGGGAAAGGCCCGTTGTTTATGTTTGGGGGCCATAGGCCCGGAGTGGCCGGCTGGCTCCTGAAAATCCGCGATACGCAGGATGCCTCCCAGACCCAAGCTGGCACCAGTGCCAACTCGGGCTGGTTTGATAGTGCCAACGGAGTCCCACAATCTGCCATCAAGGACCGGGGCTGGTGAGTTTTGTTTCAGAGGGAAAGGCCCGTTGTTTATGTTTGGGGCCATAGGCCCGAGTGGCCGGCTGGCTCCTGAAAATCCGCGATACGCAGGATGCCTCCCAGACCCAAGCTGGCACCAGTGCCAACTCGGGCTGGTTTGATAGTGCCAACGGAGTCCCACAATCTGCCATCAAGGACCGGGGCTGGTGAGTTTTGTTTCAGAGGGAAAGGCCCGTTGTTTATGTTTGGGGCCATAGGCCCCGAGTGGCCGGCTGGCTCCTGAAAATCCGCGATACGCAGGATGCCTCCCAGACCCAAGCTGGCACCAGTGCCAACTCGGGCTGGTTTGATAGTGCCAACGGAGTCCCACAATCTGCCATCAAGGACCGGGGCTGGTGAGTTTTGTTTCAGAGGGAAAGGCCCGTTGTTTATGTTTGGGGGCCATAGGCCCGGAGTGGCCGGCTGGCTCCTGAAAATCCGCGATACGCAGGATGCCTCCCAGACCCAAGCTGGCACCAGTGCCAACTCGGGCTGGTTTGATAGTGCCAACGGAGTCCCACAATCTGCCATCAAGGACCGGGGCTGGTGAGTTTTGTTTCAGAGGGAAAGGCCCGTTGTTTATGTTTGGGGGCCTGTGCCCGGAGTGGCCGGCTGGCTCCTGAAAATCCGCGATACGCAGGATGCCTCCCAGACCCAAGCTGGCACCAGTGCCAACTCGGGCTGGTTTGATAGTGCCAACGGAGTCCCACAATCTGCCATCAAGGACCGGGGCTGGTGAGTTTTGTTTCAGAGGGAAAGGCCCGTTGTTTATGTTTGGGGCCATAGGCCCGGAGTGGCCGGCTGGCTCCTGAAAATCCGCGATACGCAGGATGCCTCCCAGACCCAAGCTGGCACCAGTGCCAACTCGGGCTGGTTTGATAGTGCCAACGGAGTCCCACAATCTGCCATCAAGGACCGGGGCTGGTGAGTTTTGTTTCAGAGGGAAAGGCCCGTTGTTTATGTTTGGGGCCATGTGCCCGGAGTGGCCGGCTGGCTCCTGAAAATCCGCGATACGCAGGATGCCTCCCAGACCCAAGCTGGCACCAGTGCCAACTCGGGCTGGTTTGATAGTGCCAACGGAGTCCCACAATCTGCCATCAAGGACCGGGGCTGGTGAGTTTTGTTTCAGAGGGAAAGGCCCGTTGTTTATGTTTGGGGCCATAGGCCCGAGTGGCCGGCTGGCTCCTGAAAATCCGCGATACGCAGGATGCCTCCCAGACCCAAGCTGGCACCAGTGCCAACTCGGGCTGGTTTGATAGTGCCAACGGAGTCCCACAATCTGCCATCAAGGACCGGGGCTGGTGAGTTTTGTTTCAGAGGGAAAGGCCCGTTGTTTATGTTTGGGGCCATAAGCCCGGAGTGGCCGGCTGGCTCCTGAAAATCCGCGATACGCAGGATGCCTCCCAGACCCAAGCTGGCACCAGTGCCAACTCGGGCTGGTTTGATAGTGCCAACGGAGTCCCACAATCTGCCATCAAGGACCGGGGCTGGTGAGTTTTGTTTCAGAGGGAAAGGCCCGTTGTTTATGTTTGGGGCCATAGGCCCGGAGTGGCCGGCTGGCTCCTGAAAATCCGCGATACGCAGGATGCCTCCCAGACCCAAGCTGGCACCAGTGCCAACTCGGGCTGGTTTGATAGTGCCAACGGAGTCCCACAATCTGCCATCAAGGACCGGGGCTGGTGAGTTTTGTTTCAGAGGGAAAGGCCCGTTGTTTATGTTTGGGGCCGTAGGCCCGGAGTGGCCGGCTGGCTCCTGAAAATCCGCGATACGCAGGATGCCTTCCCAGACCCAAGCTGGCACCAGTGCCAACTCGGGCTGGTTTGATAGTGCCAACGGAGTCCCACAATCTGCCATCAAGGACCGGGGCTGGTGAGTTTTGTTTCAGAGGGAAAGGCCCGTTGTTTATGTTTGGGGGCCATGTGCCCGAGTGGCCGGCTGGCTCCTGAAAATCCGCGATACGCAGGATGCCTCCCAGACCCAAGCTGGCACCAGTGCCAACTCGGGCTGGTTTGATAGTGCCAACGGAGTCCCACAATCTGCCATCAAGGACCGGGGCTGGTGAGTTTTGTTTCAGAGGGAAAGGCCCGTTGTTTATGTTTGGGGCCATAGGCCCGGAGTGGCCGGCTGGCTCCTGAAAATCCGCTGACACGCAGGATGCCTCCCAGACCCAAGCTGGCACCAGTGCCAACTCGGGCTGGTTTGATAGTGCCAACGGAGTCCCACAATCTGCCATCAAGGACCGGGGCTGGTGAGTTTTGTTTCAGAGGGAAAGGCCCGTTGTTTATGTTTGGGGCCTAGGCCCGGAGTGGCCGGCTGGCTCCTGAAAATCCGCGATACGCAGGATGCCTCCCAGACCCAAGCTGGCACCAGTGCCAACTCGGGCTGGTTTGATAGTGCCAACGGAGTCCCACAATCTGCCATCAAGGACCGGGGCTGGTGAGTTTTGTTTCAGAGGGAAAGGCCCGTTGTTTATGTTTGGGGCCTAGGCCCGGAGTGGCCGGCTGGCTCCTGAAAATCCGCGATACGCAGGATGCCTCCCAGACCCAAGCTGGCACCAGTGCCAACTCGGGCTGGTTTGATAGTGCCAACGGAGTCCCACAATCTGCCATCAAGGACCGGGGCTGGTGAGTTTTGTTTCAGAGGGAAAGGCCCGTTGTTTATGTTTGGGGGCCATAGGCCCGGAGTGGCCGGCTGGCTCCTGAAAATCCGCGATACGCAGGATGCCTCCCAGACCCAAGCTGGCACCAGTGCCAACTCGGGCTGGTTTGATAGTGCCAACGGAGTCCCACAATCTGCCATCAAGGACCGGGGCTGGTGAGTTTTGTTTCAGAGGGAAAGGCCCGTTGTTTATGTTTGGGGGCCTGGGCCCGGAGTGGCCGGCTGGCTCCTGAAAATCCGCGATACGCAGGATGCCTCCCAGACCCAAGCTGGCACCAGTGCCAACTCGGGCTGGTTTGATAGTGCCAACGGAGTCCCACAATCTGCCATCAAGGACCGGGGCTGGTGAGTTTTGTTTCAGAGGGAAAGGCCCGTTGTTTATGTTTGGGGCCATAGGCCCGGAGTGGCCGGCTGGCTCCTGAAAATCCGCGATACGCAGGATGCCTCCCAGACCCAAGCTGGCACCAGTGCCAACTCGGGCTGGTTTGATAGTGCCAACGGAGTCCCACAATCTGCCATCAAGGACCGGGGCTGGTGAGTTTTGTTTCAGAGGGAAAGGCCCGTTGTTTATGTTTGGGGGCCATAGGCCCCGAGTGGCCGGCTGGCTCCTGAAAATCCGCGATACGCAGGATGCCTCCCAGACCCAAGCTGGCACCAGTGCCAACTCGGGCTGGTTTGATAGTGCCAACGGAGTCCCACAATCTGCCATCAAGGACCGGGGCTGGTGAGTTTTGTTTCAGAGGGAAAGGCCCGTTGTTTATGTTTGGGGGCCATAGCCCCGAGTGGCTGGCTGGCTCCTGAAAATCCGCGATACGCAGGATGCCTCCCAGACCCAAGCTGGCACCAGTGCCAACTCGGGCTGGTTTGATAGTGCCAACGGAGTCCCACAATCTGCCATCAAGGACCGGGGCTGGTGAGTTTTGTTTCAGAGGGAAAGGCCCGTTGTTTATGTTTGGGGCCATAGGCCCGGAGTGGCCGGCTGGCTCCTGAAAATCCGCGATACGCAGGATGCCTCCCAGACCCAAGCTGGCACCAGTGCCAACTCGGGCTGGTTTGATAGTGCCAACGGAGTCCCACAATCTGCCATCAAGGACCGGGGCTGGTGAGTTTTGTTTCAGAGGGAAAGGCCCGTTGTTTATGTTTGGGGGCCGTAGGCCCGGAGTGGCCGGCTGGCTCCTGAAAATCCGCGATACGCAGGATGCCTCCCAGACCCAAGCTGGCACCAGTGCCAACTCGGGCTGGTTTGATAGTGCCAACGGAGTCCCACAATCTGCCATCAAGGACCGGGGCTGGTGAGTTTTGTTTCAGAGGGAAAGGCCCGTTGTTTATGTTTGGGGCCATAGGCCCGGAGTGGCCGGCTGGCTCCTGAAAATCCGCGATACGCAGGATGCCTCCCAGACCCAAGCTGGCACCAGTGCCAACTCGGGCTGGTTTGATAGTGCCAACGGAGTCCCACAATCTGCCATCAAGGACCGGGGCTGGTGAGTTTTGTTTCAGAGGGAAAGGCCCGTTGTTTATGTTTGGGGCCATAGGCCCGGAGTGGCCGGCTGGCTCCTGAAAATCCGCGATAACGCAGGATGCCTCCCAGACCCAAGCTGGCACCAGTGCCAACTCGGGCTGGTTTGATAGTGCCAACGGAGTCCCACAATCTGCCATCAAGGACCGGGGCTGGTGAGTTTTGTTTCAGAGGGAAAGGCCCGTTGTTTATGTTTGGGGGCCATAGCCCCGGAGTGGCCGGCTGGCTCCTGAAAATCCGCGATACGCAGGATGCCTCCCAGACCCAAGCTGGCACCAGTGCCAACTCGGGCTGGTTTGATAGTGCCAACGGAGTCCCACAATCTGCCATCAAGGACCGGGGCTGGTGAGTTTTGTTTCAGAGGGAAAGGCCCGTTGTTTATGTTTGGGGGCCGTATGCCCGGAGTGGCCGGCTGGCTCCTGAAAATCCGCGATACGCAGGATGCCTCCCAGACCCAAGCTGGCACCAGTGCCAACTCGGGCTGGTTTGATAGTGCCAACGGAGTCCCACAATCTGCCATCAAGGACCGGGGCTGGTGAGTTTTGTTTCAGAGGGAAAGGCCCGTTGTTTATGTTTGGGGCCATAGGCCCGGAGTGGCCGGCTGGCTCCTGAAAATCCGCGATACGCAGGATGCCTCCCAGACCCAAGCTGGCACCAGTGCCAACTCGGGCTGGTTTGATAGTGCCAACGGAGTCCCACAATCTGCCATCAAGGACCGGGGCTGGTGAGTTTTGTTTCAGAGGGAAAGGCCCGTTGTTTATGTTTGGGGGCCTATGCCCCGGAGTGGCCGGCTGGCTCCTGAAAATCCGCGATACGCAGGATGCCTCCCAGACCCAAGCTGGCACCAGTGCCAACTCGGGCTGGTTTGATAGTGCCAACGGAGTCCCACAATCTGCCATCAAGGACCGGGGCTGGTGAGTTTTGTTTCAGAGGGAAAGGCCCGTTGTTTATGTTTGGGGCCATAGGCCCGAGTGGCCGGCTGGCTCCTGAAAATCCGCGATACGCAGGATGCCTCCCAGACCCAAGCTGGCACCAGTGCCAACTCGGGCTGGTTTGATAGTGCCAACGGAGTCCCACAATCTGCCATCAAGGACCGGGGCTGGTGAGTTTTGTTTCAGAGGGAAAGGCCCGTTGTTTATGTTTTGGGCCTGTGCCCCGGAGTGGCTGGCTGGCTCCTGAAAATCCGCGATACGCAGGATGCCTCCCAGACCCAAGCTGGCACCAGTGCCAACTGTGGTTGGTTTGATAGTGCCAACGGAGTCCCACAATCTGCCATCAAGGACCGGGGCTGGTGAGTTTGGTTTCAGAGGGAAAGGCCCGTTGTTTATGTTTGGGGTCCATAGGCCCGGAGTGGCCGGCTGGCTCCTGAAAATCCGCGATACGCAGGATGCCTCCCAGACCCAAGCTGGCACCAGTGCCAACTCGGGCTGGTTTGATAGTGCCAACGGAGTCCCACAATCTGCCATCAAGGACCGGGGCTGGTGACTTTTGTTTCAGCGGGAAAGGCCCGTTGTTTATGTTTGGGGGCCATAGGCCCGGAGTGGCTGGCTGGCTCCTGAAAATCCGCGATACGCAGGATGCCTCCCAGACCCAAGCTGGCACCAGTGCCAACTCGGGCTGGTTTGATAGTGCCAACGGAGCCCCACAATCTGCCATCAAGGACCGGGGCTGGTGAGTTTTGTTTCAGAGGGAAAGGCCCGTTGTTTATGTTTGGGGGCCATAGGCCCGGAGTGGCTGGCTGGCTCCTGAAAATCCGCGATACGCAGGATGCCTCCCAGACCCAAGCTGGCACCAGTGCCAACTCGGGCTGGTTTGATAGTGCCAACGGAGTCTCACAATCTGCCACGAAGGACCGGGGCTCGTGTGTTTTCTTTCAGAGGGAAAGGCCCGTTGTTTATGTTTGGGGGCCGTAGGCCCGGAGTGGCCGGCTGGCTCCTGAAAATCCGCGATACGCAGGATGCCTCCCAGACCCAAGCTGGCACCAGTGCCAACTCGGGCTGGTTTGATAGTGCCAACGGAGTCCCACAATCTGCCATCAAGGACCGGGGCTGGTGAGTTTGGTTTCAGAGGGAAAGGCCCGTTGTTTATGTTTGGGGGCCATAGGCCCGGAGTGGCCGGCTGGCTCCTGAAAATCCGCGATACGCAGGATGCCTCCCAGACCCAAGCTGGCACCAGTGCCAACTCGGGCTGGTTTGATAGTGCCAACAGAGTCCCACAATCTGCCATCAAGGACCGGGGCTGGTGAGTTTGGTTTCAGAGGGAAAGGCCCGTTGTTTATGTTTGGGGGCCATAGGCCCGGAGTGGCCGTCTGGCTCCTGAAAATCCGCGATACGCAGGATGCCTCCCAGACCCAAGCTGGCACCAGTGCCAACTCGGGCTGGTTTGATAGTGACAACGGAGTCCCGCAATCTGCCATCAAGGACCGGGGCTGGTGGGTTTTGTTTTAGAGGGAACGTCCCGTTGTTTATGTTTGGGGGCCTGTGCCCCGGAGTGGCCGGCTGGCTCCTGAAAATCCGCGATACGCAGGATGCCTCCCAGACCCAAGCTGGCACCAGTGCCAACTGTGGTTGGTTTGATAGTGCCAACGGAGTCCCACAATCTGCCATCAAGAACGGGGGCTGGTGCGTTTTGTTTCAGAGGGAAAGGCCCGTTGTTTATGTTTGGGGGCCCTAGGCCCGGAGTGGCCGGCTGGCTCCTGAAAATCCGCGATACGCAGGATGCCTCCCAGACCCAAGCTGGCACCAGTGCCAACTCGGGCTGGTTTGATAGTGCCAACGGAGTCCCACAATCTGCCATCAAGGACCGGGGCTGGTGAGTTTTGTTTCAGAGGTAAAGGCCCGTTGTTTATGTTTTGGGGGCCTGTGCCCCGGAGTGGCTGGCTGGCTCCTGAAAATCCGCGATACGCAGGATGCCTCCCAGACCCAAGCTGGCACCAGTGCCAACTCGGGCTGGTTTGATAGTGCCAACGGAGTCCCACCATCTGCCATCAAGGACCGGGGCTGGTGACTTTTGTTTCAGAGGGAAAGGCCCGTTGTTTATGTTTGGGGCCTGTGCCCCGGAGTGGCCGGCTGGCTCCTGAAAATCCGCGATACGCAGGATGCCTCCCAGACCCAAGCTGGCACCAGTGCCAACTCGGGCTGGTTTGATAGTGCCAACGGAGTCCCACAATCTGCCATCAAGGACCGGGGCTGGTGAGTTTTGTTTCAGAGGGAAAGGCCCGTTGTTTATGTTTGGGGGCCATAGGCCCGGAGTGGCCGGCTGGCTCCTGAAAATCCGCGATACGCAGGATGCCTCCCAGACCCAAGCTGGCACCAGTGCCAACTCGGGCTGGTTTGATAGTGCCAACGGAGTCCCACAATCTGCCATCAAGGACCGGGGCTGTTGAGTTTTGTTTCAGAGGGAAAGGCCCGTTGTTTATGTTTTTGGGCCTCTGCCCCGGAGTGGCTGGCTGGCTCCTGAAAATCCGCGATACGCAGGATGCCTCCCAGACCCAAGCTGGCACCAGTGCCAACTCTGGCTGGTTTGATAGTGCCAACGGAGTCCCACAATCTGCCATCAAGGACCGGGGCTGGTGAGTTTGGTTTCAGAGGGAAAGGCCCGTTGTTTATGTTTGGGGGCCATAGGCCCAGAGTGGCCGGCTGGCTCCTGAAAATCCGCGATACGCAGGATGCCTCCCAGACCCAAGCTGGCACCAGTGCCAACTCGGGCTGGTTTGATAGTGCCAACGGAGTCCCACAATCTGCCATCAAGGACCGGGGCTGGTGACTTTTGTTTCAGCGGGAAAGGCCCGTTGTTTATGTTTGGGGCCATAGCCCCGGAGTGGCTGGCTGGCTCCTGAAAATCCGCGATACGCAGGATGCCTCCCAGACCCAAGCTGGCACCAGTGCCAACTCGGGCTGGTTTGATAGTGCCAACGGAGTCCCACAATCTGCCATCAAGGACCGGGGCTGGTGAGTTTTGTTTCAGAGGGAAAGGCCCGTTGTTTATGTTTGGGGGCCATAGGCCCGGAGTGGCTGGCTGGCTCCTGAAAATCCGCGATACGCAGGATGCCTCCCAGACCCAAGCTGGCACCAGTGCCAACTCGGGCTGGTTTGATAGTGCCAACGGAGTCCCACAATCTGCCATCAAGGACCGGGGCTGGTGAGTTTTGTTTCAGAGGGAAAGGCCCGTTGTTTATGTTTGGGGGCCTAGGCCCGGAGTGGCCGGCTGGCTCCTGAAAATCCGCGATACGCAGGATGCCTCCCAGACCCAAGCTGGCACCAGTGCCAACTCGGGCTGGTTTGATAGTGCCAACGGAGTCCCACAATCTGCCATCAAGGACCGGGGCTGGTGAGTTTGGTTTCAGAGGGAAAGGCCCGTTGTTTATGTTTGGGGGCCATAGGCCCGAGTGGCCGGCTGGCTCCTGAAAATCCGCGATACGCAGGATGGCTCCCAGACCCAAGCTGGCACCAGTGCCAACTCGGGCTGGTTTGATAGTGCCAACGGAGTCCCACAATCTGCCATCAAGGACCGGGGCTGGTGAGTTTGGTTTCAGAGGGAAAGGCCCGTTGTTTATGTTTGGGGGCCATAGGCCCGGAGTGGCCGGCTGGCTCCTGAAAATCCGCGATACGCAGGATGCCTCCCAGACCCAAGCTGGCACCAGTGCCAACTCGGGCTGGTTTGATAGTGCCAACGGAGTCCCACAATCTGCCATCAAGGACCGGGGCTGGTGGGTTTTGTTTCAGAGGGAAAGGCCCCGTTGTTTATGTTTGGGGGCCTGTGCCCCGGAGTGGCCGGCTGGCTCCTGAAAATCCGCGATACGCAGGATGCCTCCCAGACCCAAGCTGGCACCAGTGCCAACTCGGGCTGGTTTGATAGTGCCAACGGAGTCCCACAATCTGCCATCAAGGACCGGGGCTGGTGAGTTTTGTTTCAGAGGGAAAGGCCCGTTGTTTATGTTTGGGGCCCTAGGCCCCGAGTGGCCGGCTGGCTCCTGAAAATCCGCGATACGCAGGATGCCTCCCAGACCCAAGCTGGCACCAGTGCCAACTCGGGCTGGTTTGATAGTGCCAACGGAGTCCCACAATCTGCCATCAAGGACCGGGGCTGGTGAGTTTTGTTTCAGAGGGAAAGGCCCGTTGTTTATGTTTTTGGGCCTGTGCCCGGAGTGGCTGGCTGGCTCCTGAAAATCCGCGATACGCAGGATGCCTCCCAGACCCAAGCTGGCACCAGTGCCAACTCGGGCTGGTTTGATAGTGCCAACGGAGTCCCACAATCTGCCATCAAGGACCGGGGCTGGTGAGTTTTGTTTCAGAGGGAAAGGCCCGTTGTTTATGTTTGGGGGCCTTTGCCCCGGAGTGGCCGGCTGGCTCCTGAAAATCCGCGATACGCAGGATGCCTCCCAGACCCAAGCTGGCACCAGTGCCAACTCGGGCTGGTTTGATAGTGCCAACGGAGTCCCACAATCTGCCATCAAGGACCGGGGCTGGTGAGTTTTGTTTCAGAGGGAAAGGCCCGTTGTTTATGTTTGGGGGCCATAGGCCCGGAGTGGCTGGCTGGCTCCTGAAAATCCGCGATACGCAGGATGCCTCCCAGACCCAAGCTGGCACCAGTGCCAACTCGGGCTGGTTTGATAGTGCCAACGGAGTCCCACAATCTGCCATCAAGGACCGGGGCTGGTGAGTTTTGTTTCAGAGGGAAAGGCCCGTTGTTTATGTTTGGGGCCATGGGCCCGGAGTGGCCGGCTGGCTCCTGAAAATCCGCGATACGCAGGATGCCTCCCAGACCCAAGCTGGCACCAGTGCCAACTCGGGCTGGTTTGATAGTGCCAACGGAGTCCCACAATCTGCCATCAAGGACCGGGGCTGGTGAGTTTTGTTTCAGAGGGAAAGGCCCGTTGTTTATGTTTGGGGGCCATAGGCCCGGAGTGGCCGGCTGGCTCCTGAAAATCCGCGATACGCAGGATGCCTCCCAGACCCAAGCTGGCACCAGTGCCAACTCGGGCTGGTTTGATAGTGCCAACGGAGTCCCACAATCTGCCATCAAGGACCGGGGCTGGTGAGTTTTGTTTCAGAGGGAAAGGCCCGTTGTTTATGTTTGGGGGCCATAGGCCGGAGTGGCCGGCTGGCTCCTGAAAATCCGCGATACGCAGGATGCCTCCCAGACCCAAGCTGGCACCAGTGCCAACTCGGGCTGGTTTGATAGTGCCAACGGAGTCCCACAATCTGCCATCAAGGACCGGGGCTGGTGAGTTTTGTTTCAGAGGGAAAGGCCCGTTGTTTATGTTTGGGGCCTAGGCCCGGAGTGGCCGGCTGGCTCCTGAAAATCCGCGATACGCAGGATGCCTCCCAGACCCAAGCTGGCACCAGTGCCAACTCGGGCTGGTTTGATAGTGCCAACGGAGTCCCACAATCTGCCATCAAGGACCGGGGCTGGTGAGTTTTGTTTCAGAGGGAAAGGCCCGTTGTTTATGTTTGGGGGCCTGTACCCCGGAGTGGCCGGCTGGCTCCTGAAAATCCGCGATACGCAGGATGCCTCCCAGACCCAAGCTGGCACCAGTGCCAACTCGGGCTGGTTTGATAGTGCCAACGGAGTCCCACAATCTGCCATCAAGGACCGGGGCTGGTGAGTTTTGTTTCAGAGGGAAAGGCCCGTTGTTTATGTTTGGGGCCATAGGCCCGGAGTGGCCGGCTGGCTCCTGAAAATCCGCGATACGCAGGATGCCTCCCAGACCCAAGCTGGCACCAGTGCCAACTCGGGCTGGTTTGATAGTGCCAACGGAGTCCCACAATCTGCCATCAAGGACCGGGGCTGGTGAGTTTTGTTTCAGAGGGAAAGGCCCGTTGTTTATGTTTGGGGGCCTGTGCCCCGGAGTGGCCGGCTGGCTCCTGAAAATCCGCGATACGCAGGATGCCTCCCAGACCCAAGCTGGCACCAGTGCCAACTCGGGCTGGTTTGATAGTGCCAACGGAGTCCCACAATCTGCCATCAAGGACCGGGGCTGGTGAGTTTTGTTTCAGAGGGAAAGGCCCGTTGTTTATGTTTGGGGGCCGTAGGCCCGGAGTGGCCGGCTGGCTCCTGAAAATCCGCGATACGCAGGATGCCTCCCAGACCCAAGCTGGCACCAGTGCCAACTCGGGCTGGTTTGATAGTGCCAACGGAGTCCCACAATCTGCCATCAAGGACCGGGGCTGGTGAGTTTTGTTTCAGAGGGAAAGGCCCGTTGTTTATGTTTGGGGCCCGTAGCCCCGGAGTGGCCGGCTGGCTCCTGAAAATCCGCGATACGCAGGATGCCTCCCAGACCCAAGCTGGCACCAGTGCCAACTCGGGCTGGTTTGATAGTGCCAACGGAGTCCCACAATCTGCCATCAAGGACCGGGGCTGGTGAGTTTTGTTTCAGAGGGAAAGGCCCGTTGTTTATGTTTGGGGCCATAGGCCCGAGTGGCCGGCTGGCTCCTGAAAATCCGCGATACGCAGGATGCCTCCCAGACCCAAGCTGGCACCAGTGCCAACTCGGGCTGGTTTGATAGTGCCAACGGAGTCCCACAATCTGCCATCAAGGACCGGGGCTGGTGAGTTTTGTTTCAGAGGGAAAGGCCCGTTGTTTATGTTTGGGGGCCTAGGCCCGGAGTGGCCGGCTGGCTCCTGAAAATCCGCGATACGCAGGATGCCTCCCAGACCCAAGCTGGCACCAGTGCCAACTCGGGCTGGTTTGATAGTGCCAACGGAGTCCCACAATCTGCCATCAAGGACCGGGGCTGGTGAGTTTTGTTTCAGAGGGAAAGGCCCGTTGTTTATGTTTGGGGGCCATAGGCCCGGAGTGGCCGGCTGGCTCCTGAAAATCCGCGATACGCAGGATGCCTCCCAGACCCAAGCTGGCACCAGTGCCAACTCGGGCTGGTTTGATAGTGCCAACGGAGTCCCACAATCTGCCATCAAGGACCGGGGCTGGTGAGTTTTGTTTCAGAGGGAAAGGCCCGTTGTTTATGTTTGGGGCCATAGGCCCGAGTGGCCGGCTGGCTCCTGAAAATCCGCGATACGCAGGATGCCTCCCAGACCCAAGCTGGCACCAGTGCCAACTCGGGCTGGTTTGATAGTGCCAACGGAGTCCCACAATCTGCCATCAAGGACCGGGGCTGGTGAGTTTGGTTTCAGAGGGAAAGGCCCGTTGTTTATGTTTGGGGGCCATAGGCCCGGAGTGGCCGGCTGGCTCCTGAAAATCCGCGATACGCAGGATGCCTCCCAGACCCAAGCTGGCACCAGTGCCAACTCGGGCTGGTTTGATAGTGCCAACGGAGTCCCACAATCTGCCATCAAGGACCGGGGCTGGTGAGTTTTGTTTGAGAGGAAAAGGCCCGTTGTTTATGTTTGGGGCCAAGGCCGGAGTGCTCCTGAAAATCTGCCAGGATGCCTCCCAGACCAAGCTGGCACCAGTGCCAACTCGGCTGGTTTGATAGTGCCAACGGAGTCCCACACCCCCGCCATCAAGGACCGGGGCTGGTGAGTTTTGTTTCAGAGGGAAAGGCCCGTTGTTTATGTTTGGGGGCCATAGGCCCGGAGTGGCCGGCTGGCTCCTGAAAATCCGCGATACGCAGGATGCCTCCCAGACCCAAGCTGGCACCAGTGCCAACTCGGGCTGGTTTGATAGTGCCAACGGAGTCCCACAATCTGCCATCAAGGACCGGGGCTGGTGAGTTTTGTTTCAGAGGGAAAGGCCCGTTGTTTATGTTTGGGGCCATAGGCCCGAGTGGCCGGCTGGCTCCTGAAAATCCGCGATACGCAGGATGCCTCCCAGACCCAAGCTGGCACCAGTGCCAACTCGGGCTGGTTTGATAGTGCCAACGGAGTCCCACAATCTGCCATCAAGGACCGGGGCTGGTGAGTTTTGTTTCAGAGGGAAAGGCCCGTTGTTTATGTTTGGGGCCTGTAGCCCCGAGTGGCCGGCTGGCTCCTGAAAATCCGCGATACGCAGGATGCCTCCCAGACCCAAGCTGGCACCAGTGCCAACTCGGGCTGGTTTGATAGTGCCAACGGAGTCCCACAATCTGCCATCAAGGACCGGGGCTGGTGAGTTTTGTTTCAGAGGGAAAGGCCCGTTGTTTATGTTTGGGGCCATAGGCCCGGAGTGGCCGGCTGGCTCCTGAAAATCCGCGATACGCAGGATGCCTCCCAGACCCAAGCTGGCACCAGTGCCAACTCGGGCTGGTTTGATAGTGCCAACGGAGTCCCACAATCTGCCATCAAGGACCGGGGCTGGTGAGTTTTGTTTCAGAGGGAAAGGCCCGTTGTTTATGTTTGGGGCCATAGGCCCCGAGTGGCCGGCTGGCTCCTGAAAATCCGCGATACGCAGGATGCCTCCCAGACCCAAGCTGGCACCAGTGCCAACTCGGGCTGGTTTGATAGTGCCAACGGAGTCCCACAATCTGCCATCAAGGACCGGGGCTGGTGAGTTTTGTTTCAGAGGGAAAGGCCCGTTGTTTATGTTTGGGGCCATAGGCCCGAGTGGCCGGCTGGCTCCTGAAAATCCGCGATACGCAGGATGCCTCCCAGACCCAAGCTGGCACCAGTGCCAACTCGGGCTGGTTTGATAGTGCCAACGGAGTCCCACAATCTGCCATCAAGGACCGGGGCTGGTGAGTTTTGTTTCAGAGGGAAAGGCCCGTTGTTTATGTTTGGGGCCATAGGCCCGAGTGGCCGGCTGGCTCCTGAAAAATCCGCGATACGCAGGATGCCTCCCAGACCCAAGCTGGCACCAGTGCCAACTCGGGCTGGTTTGATAGTGCCAACGGAGTCCCACAATCTGCCATCAAGGACCGGGGCTGGTGAGTTTTGTTTCAGAGGGAAAGGCCCGTTGTTTATGTTTGGGGCCATAGGCCCCGAGTGGGCCGGCTGGCTCCTGAAAATCCGCGACACGCAGGATGCCTCCCAGACCCAAGCTGGCACCAGTGCCAACTCGGGCTGGTTTGATAGTGCCAACGGAGTCCCACAATCTGCCATCAAGGACCGGGGCTGGTGAGTTTTGTTTCAGAGGGAAAGGCCCGTTGTTTATGTTTGGGGCCATAGGCCCGGAGTGGCCGGGCTGGCTCCTGAAAAATCCGCGATACGCAGGATGCCTCCCAGACCCAAGCTGGCACCAGTGCCAACTCGGGCTGGTTTGATAGTGCCAACGGAGTCCCACAATCTGCCATCAAGGACCGGGGCTGGTGAGTTTTGTTTCAGAGGGAAAGGCCCGTTGTTTATGTTTGGGGGCATAGGCCCCGGAGTGGCCGGCTGGCTCCTGAAAATCCGCGATACGCAGGATGCCTCCCAGACCCAAGCTGGCACCAGTGCCAACTCGGGCTGGTTTGATAGTGCCAACGGAGTCCCACAATCTGCCATCAAGGACCGGGGCTGGTGAGTTTTGTTTCAGAGGGAAAGGCCCGTTGTTTATGTTTGGGGCCATAGGCCCGGAGTGGCCGGGCTGGCTCCTGAAAATCCGCGGATACGCAGGATGCCTCCCAGACCCAAGCTGGCACCAGTGCCAACTCGGGCTGGTTTGATAGTGCCAACGGAGTCCCACAATCTGCCATCAAGGACCGGGGCTGGTGAGTTTTGTTTCAGAGGGAAAGGCCCGTTGTTTATGTTTGGGGCCATAGGCCCGGAGTGGCCGGCTGGCTCCTGAAAAACCGCGATACGCAGGATGCCTTCCCAGACCAAGCTGGCACCAGTGCCAACTCGGGCTGGTTTGATAGTGCCAACGGAGTCCCACACCCGCCATCAAGGACCGGGGCTGGTGAGTTTTGTTTCAGAGGGAAAGGCCCGTTGTTTATGTTTGGGGCCGTAGGCCCGAGTGGCCCGGTTGGCTCCTGAAAATCCGGCGATACGCAGGATGCCTCCCAGACCCAAGCTGGCACCAGTGCCAACTCGGGCTGGTTTGATAGTGCCAACGGAGTCCCACAATCTGCCATCAAGGACCGGGGCTGGTGAGTTTTGTTTCAGAGGGAAAGGCCCGTTGTTTATGTTTGGGGGCCTGTGCCCCGGAGTGGCCGGCTGGCTCCTGAAAATCGGCGATACGCAGGATGCCTCCCAGACCCAAGCTGGCACCAGTGCCAACTCGGGCTGGTTTGATAGTGCCAACGGAGTCCCACAATCTGCCATCAAGGACCGGGGCTGGTGAGTTTTGTTTCAGAGGGAAAGGCCCGTTGTTTATGTTTGGGGCCATAGGCCCGAGAGTGGCCGGTTGGCTCCTGAAAATCCGCGATACGCAGGATGCCTCCCAGACCCAGCTGGCACCAGTGCCAACTCGGGCTGGTTTGATAGTGCCAACGGAGTCCCACAATCTGCCATCAAGGACCGGGCTGGTGAGTTTTGTTTCAGAGGGAAAGGCCCGTGTTATGTTTGGGGCCTGTGAAAAAAGCCCCATGTTGCTAGGCCCGGAGTGGCGGGCTGGCTCCTGAAAATCCGCGATACGCAGGATGCCTCCCAGACCCAAGCTGGCACCAGTGCCAACTCGGCTGGTTTGATAGTGCCAACGGAGTCCCACAACCCGCCATCAAGGACCGGGCTGGTGAGTTTTGTTTCAGAGGGAAAGGCCCGTTGTTTATGTTTGGGGCCATGTGCCCGGAGTGGCCGGTTGGCTCCTGAAAATCCGCGATACGCAGGATGCCTCCCAGACCCAAGCTGGCACCAGTGCCAACTCGGGCTGGTTTGATAGTGCCAACGGAGTCCCACAACCTGCCATCAAGGAACCCGGGCTGGTGAGTTTTGTTTCAGAGGGAAAGGCCCGTTGTTTATGTTTGGGGGCCATAGGCCCGAGTGGGCGCGTTGGCTCCTGAAAATCGCGGCCACGCAGGATGATGCCTCCCAGACCCAAGCTGGCACCAGTGCCAACTCGGGCTGGTTTGATAGTGCCAACGGAGTCCCACAATCTGCCATCAAGGACGGGGCTGGTGAGTTTTGTTTCAGAGGGAAAGGCCCGTTGTTTATATTTGGGGCCTGGGCCCGGAGTGGCCGGTTGGCTCCTGAAAAATCCGCGATACGCAGGATGCTTCCCAGACCCAAGCTGGCACCAGTGCCAACTCCGGCTGGTTTGATAGTGCCAACGGAGTCCCACACCCGCCATCAAGGACCGGGGCTGGTGAGTTTTGTTTCAGAGGGAAAGGCCCGTTGTTTATGTTTGGGGCCATAGCCCCGGAGTGGCCGGGCTGGCTCCTGAAAATCCGCCGATACGCAGGATGCCTCCCAGACCCAAGCTGGCACCAGTGCCAACTCGTGCTGGTTTGATAGTGCCAACGGAGTCCCACAATCTGCCATCAAGAACCGGGCTGGTGAGTTTTGTTTCAGAGGGAAAGGCCCGTTGTTTATGTTTGGGGCACAGGCCCGGAGTGGCCGGGTTGGCTCCCTGAAAATCCGCGATACGCAGGATGCCTCCCAGACCTGCTGGCACCAGTGCCAACTCGGGCTGGTTTGATAGTGCCAACGGAGTCCCACAATCTGCA
>NW_022148195.1:0-36780 GCF_901933205.1 Camarhynchus parvulus
TAACAGCCACAGGACACCTAAATCTTTCAGAAGAGAGGAATTTATTGCTTTCCTATCAGAAGAAACAAACTGCTTCCCGCCTCGAAGGTGCCATGGGTGGTAGAAAGGAGAAGCTGACACTGACCAGACAAAAATCCTGTGTTTGAATAAGAATTTATGCATCATGTATGAAGTGTATGAATATGCAACAGGCTATTGCTCTTAAAGATTACTCCTTTTGTTAGAGGTGTGTCCTTTTTCCTGGGCCCGTGCTGCCTGGAAAAAGGTACCCAGACGTCCGTAACTCTTTGTCTTTATTGTCTCATATTGTCTTAAATCCTGATTGTCCAAATTATTATTACTCTGATTGTATTACTATTTTTATAATAATTTTTATTACTATTAAACTTTTAAAATTTTGAAAACAAGTGATTGGCGTTTTTCACAATTTGGTAGCAGAGGATGGTTAACACCTCGCTGGCGGTGCTGTAGGAGAGTCAGAGGGGGGAAGGCGCACCCTGCCTTTTTTTTTGGCAGCCTCTCTTTTTCTCCCCTGTGGCGGCCGACAGACGCAGGTTACGATCTGTGGACAAAAGGAGGCAATAAAACAAAGAGAAGGGAAAAAAGGCTCCCTACAACCACGGTAATTAGCCCCCTAAGACAAGTAGTGCGCACGAAGAACCCGGGAAGGAAAACGGATTGGTAAGTATTTCTCGGGGGCCAGGTACGGGGGGGATGAATGTGTGTGAATGAGAGGCAGGCTGGTTGTCCCAGACCTGCCAAGTGAGTGCTGGAGTCTCCCATGCTGCGGTTCCGTCTTTTCCGCGAGGAAAACGGCCAGTAAAGAGACGAAGCGCATGATAAGAGGAGTGAAAGAATCCCCCGGGGTAACTGGGACTGGGTCTCAGGGAGGGGTTGGACCCCTCGGAGGTAGGGAGCAAGGTTTCCTAGCCCAATCCACTAGGAAACGGGACAGGAGGGGCCCCTAAAAACCTGCTGGGCTGAGGGATTTATATTCCAAGAGCATCCAAGAGCAGGGTTGAGCAGAATTCTGTTGGAGTGAGGATATGCCCAAGAACACTCACGGTGGGACAACACAGCTAGATTGAGGGATGAAAAATTTTACCCAACAGTATCCGGGGTTGGACAACACAGCTAGATTGAGGGATGAAAAATTTTACCCAACAGGATCCGGGGTTGGACAACACAGCCAGATTGAGGGATAAAAAAAATGCCCAAGAATATTCAGAGTTGGACAACACAGCCAAACAAATTGAATGCCCAAGAGCATCTGTAGTTGTACCACACTGCTGGGTTGAGGGACAGAAAAAAATTGCCCAAAAGCATCTGGGATTGGACAACGCGGCAGGATTGAAGGAAAAACACCCAAGAGCATCTGGGGTTGGACAACACGGAGGATTGAGGGAAAATTTGCCCAAGAGCATCTGGGGTTGAATAACACAGCTGGGTTGAGAGATATCCAATAGCACCAGGACTGGCCAGTGACACCTAAACTTGTAATAAGTGATGTGAAAATAAAAAGTACCTTGTTGTTGTTTTGTTGTGTGTGTGAGAGTGAGTCACATACTAAATCAGCCTCAACTTCCCGGGCGGGTGGGAAGGAGGAGGCAGTGGAAGTGTGTATGAGTTACCCGCAGATCAGGTCTATTGTCTCCGGGCAGGTGGAGCTTTTGGGCCGAAGTGTGTATGTATGACCTGCAGATCAAGCTTGTGTTCCCCGGGCCGTGTGGGGGCCTAGCTGAAGAGCTGAGTGACACGCAGAAAGCCTCACAGGTGAACGAGCACCAGAGGCAACCAGAGCCAGGGCCCTTTTTAGGGGGCCTGGTGGCGCTGAGACCTAGAGGTAAACCCCCAAGGTGAAGGGGGGCCACAGGGACCTATGAGTTTTCTAGAAATAAAAGTCCACTTTGTGTCTTAGTGGTGTGAAAAGATGTGTAAAGGCGAATGAGGAATAAAGATGAGTGAACGTAGATGAATGGAAGTATGAGTAATGTAAGTTTCATCACATTGTCTCGGAGGGAGGTGTATTGTATTGAATAAAGGTCCACTTTGTGTCTTGAGAGTATGAAAGAATGTGCAAAAGGTGAATGAAAAATAAAAGTGAGTAAACGTAAATGAATGAAAGTATGAGTAACGTAAATTGTGCATTTTAAGCTTTACCATATCTCCTTGGAGTGAGGTGTATTGTATTAAAAAGCAGTGTCAGAAAAGAGGTTTTGGGTGTAAGCAGTTGAAAGAAAAGTGGTATTTAAGTTGTTAACAAAAAGTGAAAAACAGAAGCAGGCGACGAATAGATAGAATATTGAAAAATGAGGCAGAAATGCAGCAAAGTAGATACAGGAAAGAAAAGCAGGAAAAATTACCAACAGAAATCCCCCAAGATAGCCCTCTGGGAATTATGTTAGCCAACTGGAATAAAAACCCCTGTACAAGGAAAAAAGACAAAGTAAAGATGATACAATTTTGTATACTCAAATAGCCAACAAAAGGAATAAGACCTGACCAGTTTTTTGGCCTAGATATGGTTCTTTTGAAAAACAGATCTATCAAGCTTTAAATGAATTTATAAATTCAAAAGGAACCGTTTAATTAAAAAAAAAAAGAGAATATGCTATGTGTTAGATGGGAGATTTTAAGAAAATAAAAATCTTTGAAGTATCAAAAACTCCCGAAGTAAAACAAGAGAAGAAAAAAGAGAGTTATATATTAATTCAAAGTAGGCCTTTAGAGCACCACATACCTTAAGAAAAAAAATTTTAAAAGGGGAGATTATTTAATTCAAGAAGAAAAGATTAGTACATGAGAAACTTATTTTAGAAGTTTTAAAAGCATTAAAAATTACCTAAGAGAGATAGCTATAGTACATATTAAAAGACACCAAAAGGTAAAGACCCCAGAAATAAGGAGAAGTAGTTTGGCGAATCAAGAAGCTAAAGATGCAGCAGAAAATAGAGCTGAAAGAGTTCATAATAACTTCAAATGAAAAAAAAAATTAGAGATTCCAAAGTTTAAAGAAGCAAAAACTCTAGATTTATTTGTAAAAAATATTTCACCCAGAAAGAAAAGAGGAGCATACCATATACTGGAGGGGTTGTAAGAAAACAACATTTTTTTAAAAAGCAATAAAAGACAAACGGTGAAAGCAAAAGGCTGGGAACAAAATATTACCTTATTTCATTCCCAGTTGTTTCCCCTACTCGTTCGTAGTCACACCACCCCCCAGCCGCTGTGCCGGCTTTGTCCCTGTCCGTCCCAGTCCCGGCCGCCTGGCCCGCGGCCGCTCCGCTGGCCGCGCCCGGAAGGTGGGGGGGCGGGGGGTGGTAAGGGTCGGTCCTGCCGTATGGACCGAAGTTACCGCGCTGGCCACACCGGGGGGGGTCCCGTTCGTTCATCCCCGGCTGCCCTAACTCTGGTTGGCTCAGCCGCTGCAGCCGGGGTCAGTCGTCTGCTTTGTCTCGGCCGTGTTGGCCATGTGGGTGCTGTCCGCACTCCGGCCCGCTCTGCACCGGAAGACCCGCAGCAGTTCCGGCTGCATACCCCACCTTCGGAGTCCCACTGAGTCTCCCCCCGGGCTCTGTTCCCATGGTAACCGCAAGTCCGACTGCGCATAGGAACTCTAAAAGAATCACCTTACCGAAACACTAAAAAAAATCAGTTAAAAGAGAGCCCTTTCCTGATTCTTCCTAAAAATAGGGGAGAAAGGTTATAGAAAGTAAAACAAACTTGAGAGAAAGAAGAAAATGGTCCTAAGTCAGCAGAAAATCTGAAAATCTTTAAAAAGATGAGCACAGAAGAAGAATAGGGAGGTCATCAGCTCTAATTTTTTTTAAGACAAATACCATCTAAAGCCTGTAATATTTTTAAAAGTAAGTCCTCAAGAAGAAAAATTCGAATTTGTAATAAACACAGGGGCAGAGAGAGAACCTGCCTGTTAAATATTCCAAAAAGTTATAGTGTAAACAAATATATAGTGAAAGTAACAAGAGCAAAAAAGAGAAAAGTTTTACATTTCTAATCATTAAAGATGTAGCAATTGAGAGAAGAAACTAAAATTTACACGGGAGATGTCTTATTAGCAAGTAGCAATTTATTGAAAACAGTCTTACAAGTGCAATTAAGAGTTAAATCAGCAAATGAGAAAATTATAAACCAGTACAAGATTAAAAGAGATTAATAAAAGAACTCAGACTCACTACCTAGTGGCAAAATCTCTTAGACACTTAATAAATAAAACGTAGCTAAAAACCCGACGATGAAGAAATGGCAAGAATTTTATCCCTTCTCCCTCCCTCGTCAAAAAAGGGAGATCAGAAAATTACCTAAATTATTGAAATATTATAGATTATAAATTAAGGAGTATATACAGATAGCAAAATTGATGTATGAAAAATTGACAGAAGAAGTTATATAAAACAGACCAAAGAAGATATTGTTATATAAAAAAAAAAAAAGTTAAGTTAAAAAGTAGCCTAAGTACCAGCTTTAAGCTTACCCTTGTTTGAAAAATCCCTTATCATTTGTACATAAATACAGAAAATTGAGTAGCTCATAAAATTTTAATTCAAGAGTGAAGAAGAGTAAAAAATATCTAGTAGCTTATGTATCAAAGATGTTAGTAAGCCACAGCTAGCCAGTATGTATTTAAGTTATAACAGCTACTGCAATCCTAAAAAAGTTGTAAGCTTACTTTTAGAAATCAATTACTTAAGTTCACCTCGTACTGTCTGAAGTGTGTAAAGAACTTAAAGTAAAGAAGTGTGTAAAGAAGTTAAAGTAAAGAAGTTCTGAGAAGTGACATAGTGTTAGAAGAAAGCAGAAGTGTGAATGCGTGTTTTGTGTATGAAAGGCAGGGAGGTGTCTTAACACATAGTTGTTGAGAAGTTATTCCATGCCAAACTGAGGCCCAGAAAGAGTGTAGCAGAACTGGCTCTCATTGAAGAGAAAAGAAGATAAGATGACTAGAGAAAGGAAGAAAAAAAAAAAAAAAAAAAGAGAAAATGTCGGGAGCACCTGGGGACGTCAAGTTTAGAGTTGTTAAAGTTGAGAAGTGTCTGAGTGTCTGGCTGCTCCCTGCGAGCAGCAAGGTCTCAGACGCTGTAGCAGAGACCGATTCATAGAAGTAACCCAGCAGTGGTGCTGGGAGCAGAGGGCACAAGTTTTCCAGCCAAGAGCAGGCTGGCTCCGTGGCAGAACTGCCAGCGTGGCTCCCAGGCTGTTAGAGTCCTGAGTATGGCAGCGTCAGCCCCTGTAAGTAGGCTGAAAAGAGAGAGAGAGAGAGAGAGACAAAGAAAAAGAAAGAGAGGGAAGAAGAGAGAGAAGAGAGAGGAAGAGAGAGGAAGAGAGAGAAAGAGAGAGAGAGAGAGAGAAAGCAAAAAAGACCCAAAGCATATACCCAGGGTCGCCATGCCCGTGGCTGTGCTCCCCTGCTCCGGCCCTGCAGCCAAGCAGCAGTACTGGGGGAAGGTGAAGAACAGCATTGAAAGCAAGATGTGAAAAGCGGGGAAGGGGAGGTTAGCACTAAAAGATAAAATCAAAACAGAGATTCATGACGACTCTCCAAACCTCACAGAGTGGTTTGTTTTTCTTAACTAAAAAGTTGTTTAGTTTTTCCTTTGTGTGTTTTGCTTGCTGTTAACAAGAAGTTCTTAGTTTTTTTCTGAAAGATGAGTTTGTAAAGCTAAAACAATTATATGTTGCTCAGAAAGTAAAAAGTCATAGATGTGATACATCTCATGTTAAAATTAGTCTAGCTTTTCTTATTTAACCAGCTGTAACTCTCAGAAAGAAGAATTTGCCTCTGCAGCTATTGATACAGCTAGATAAGAGAAGAAGAAGCTGCTGTAGAAAAAGCTTTTAACTAAACCTAGAAAGTTTAGAAGAAAAGTGAATAGTAAAAGTTAATGCAGTATTATCTTTCTTTTATTACTATGCTATTAAGAAGTCCTTTCCAAGTACTACTGAAGCAATGATCAGAATCACAGAAAGAAAGTGAACTCATGCCAGCAAAATCAAAAGACTTGTGAAGAAACGCTCTCTCTCGAAGAATAGACAACCACATTTAAACCGAGTGATACTGAACTGACATTTCAATGGGGATTAAGTGGTGATAGTTTGAGAAAACCCAAATGATCCAAGAAGTGTACAAAGAATAACACTGAGTTAAGAAAAATATAACGCTTATATCACTAGTTTCGAACACTGCCTGAATCAAACATCTCCTTGGGAGAAGAATACTTCAAATAGAAAGATCAAGACTAGTTTTGTATTTTGACCATAACCTGTAAATTGTACAAGAGAAAAGAAGAATTACCATTTCCATTAGTAAACTTTATTTGATTCATTCCAATACTAGACATGCTAGCTGAGTTATAAGTAAATGCTTGAATTGTGAAAATAATTAGTATTGTAAGTCACAAAATTTATGCTCTTATTGCAAAAAGCATTAAAGTAATAATTTTGTTGTGTAGATGAGAATTATTAGTGCCTGTTGAATGAGAGGTACCAGAAGAACGTAAGAGCCCGCAGTTAAAAAGAGTAAAAAACAATTTGCCCAGAAATTAGTTAAGACAAAGAAATAGAGGGCAAGACCAAGTTAGCCTCTGTATTTCGCCACCAAGAAGATCAAATATACCTGCTGTGAAGTGCAATCTCACAGGCATGGGAGGTGAGAGTATAAGCCATACCAGACCTCTGTTATTCCTGTTTCTAGCACTCATTTGTTGTCTTTTCCCTTTCAAGATGTCAGCAAGATCGTGTCATAAATGCTACAGAAAGCATCACATAGAAAGAAACCAGAGTTCCTCTTTTATTACACACACCCATGTCAACAGCCACTGTTATAATCCATCTAAATTAAGAACCTGTAGACAAAACAGAGTAAATTATTAGATTACAAGAAATTTAAGAAAAAGTAGTAATAGATTTAGAACTGAATGTCCAAAAAGAGAGAGATAGACTTGTTTTATATTTATTCTTGAAGATACAGTTCAAAGTTTAGTAACAAAACAAATAGCAAATGAAAAAGTAAAACCAGCACAGCAATTTAACTCTGTAATGACCCCAAATTATCTAGTGAGTCATATTACAAAGCTCCAAGCAGTTATAGAAATGATAGCAAATAAAGCTGCCCAAGCATTAGAGTTGATATCAAGTCAGTTAAGCCAAGCAAAACCTGTAATTTATCAGAATAGGGTAGTTTTAAACTACTTATTAGCCAAAGAAGGGGGCATTTGTAGAAAGTTCAATATATCCGATTGTTGAAAATTAATGACCACAGAAAAGTCATTCAAGCAAAAGAAAAAGAAATCAAAAGAAGAAAAAAATATATATGCATATAATAACCCAAGTACCAGTCCAAAAAAAAAAAAAAAAAAAAAAGAAAACTATGTTAAAACCTAGCTAGTAGAGTAATGTATTAGAAGAAATTAAGATCTTTCAGTTTATGTGTTACAGCTGTTTTTATATTTCTTCCTTGTGTAATCCCCTGTTATATTTTGCCAGCATAGTCCAGAAGATGCAAGCAGATAAGAAATATTGCTCAAGCCAAATAATTTACAAAAGAATAAGAGGAGGGATTGTGAGAAATGTATGTATTTTATGATTGGCTTTTCGCAAATATTAAAATGAATATTATATATGTTGTGTTAGCAAGTAATGCTGTATTAATTCTCTTAAGTACTGTAGAGTTTTAAGTTATAAAAAATTGCTAAAATAGAAACTATGCTATATAAGATGCCTTGTTTAAAAGAGAAGACTCGCAGCGAGATAACAGCCACAAGACACCTAAATCTTTCAGAAGAGAAGAATTGATTGCTTTCCTATCAGAAGAAACAAACTGCTTCCCGCCTCGAAGGTGCCATGAGTGTTAGAAAAGAGAAGCTGACACTGACCAGACAAAAATCCTATGTTTGAATAAGAATTTATGCATCATGTATGAAGTGTATGAATATGCAACAGGCTATTGCTCTTAAAGATTACTCCTTTTGTTAGAAATGTGTCCTTTTTCCTGGGCCCGTGCTGCCTGGAAAAAGGTACCCAGACGTCCGTAACTCTTTGTCTTTATTGTCTCATATTGTCTTAAATCCTGATTGTCCAAATTATTATTACTCTGATTGTATTACTATTTTTATAATAATTTTTATTACCATTAAACTTTTAAAATTTTGAAAACAAGTGATTGGCATTTTTCACAGCCTTTGATGGTTTTCAGAGCAGGGCTGGCTGGAAACCACCCCTGCAGGGGCAGCTGAGAGGGAACCAGTCTGGAAATGCAGCAATTGATAAGTGGTAAGGGTTCCCTTGGTAAGGGACTGAGAGAGCCCCAGAATGACTGCAAATCCTACAACACTCTGCTCAACAAGCTGATATGGACCCTCCTTCTTGAACAAAATCTGCAACCCTCTGGAACCTCATGGAAAGAATGTTTGGTCTCAGGCTGTGACAAGCAGATAAGAGAGAAAAGTGTGGAAATACCGAGAAGGGGCTCTGACCATGGCCACGTTGGAGCTCTGGGGAGTGGCCCTGTCTGGATTCCAGGTGTCCCCAAAGCTGCTCCATCCCTGCCCTCTTCACCTGAGTGAAAGGCTGAGGGTTTGGAGAAATGGTGGCGTAAAGCCACCAGAGGTGCTGCTGTGGACCTGAGACCTGCCTGGGGTCAGGCGCTGCCTTCCTTCCATTCGGCATCACGGAGAGCAGTCGCGGGTGTTGCGCAGGGCGTGTGCCTGGCCCTGGGACACTGCTACGCTGCCAGTGGGCACTGGGATCCAACCTGCTGCCTTGGTGGCTTCTGCCCGCTGCCGGTGGTGGTGCCGGGACCAATTGGTGCCCGTGAGTTTGCAAAAGGAGCGATTTCCCCTGCCTCCCCGTCCCCGAGGCCGCCATGGCCCCTGAGGGGATGGAGCTGGAGCGGGGCGCCCCCTGCTGGGCGGGAGTGCTCCCTGCAGCGCCCCCTGCTGGGCGGGAGTGCTCCCTGCAGCGCCCCCTGCTGGCCGCAGTTATAACTGCCACAAAAACCAACAGCGCTGAGCGGGAGGGAAAGTTCTGGGTTTGTGTTGTTGGTTCTGTTCTGGTTTATAAATTTCCCAGTAAAGAGCTGTTATTCCTTTTCCAACACCTTGACCTGGAAGTGCCATCATTTTTCAGATTTCAAAAATTTTAGAGATGGGTCTTCTTTCCATTCCAGGAACGTTCCCACTTTCCTTGGCAGATATTGCTCATTCAAATGAGTGGCCAACTCCTGGGTTCCAGCGTGGATGGGACAGACAGCCCAAGAGCAGACAGGGTCAGGGACTTGGCCACTTCATGCTCTGCCTTTTAATCCAGTTGGGCCACCAAGGGCCCTCTCCCCTGATGGCACTTCTGGTCACCCAGCCACTCAGGAGCTGGCTTTGGCAGAGTGTCACACTGTCCCCAGGGTGCCATGGCTAATGGACTGATGGACAGATGGGGCACCGCCTCACCTAAAGCAAGACCTGCCACAGCCCTGGCACACACAGCTGTTCCAAAATGTCTCCAGACATCAAACTTTTCCTGTCTCTGACACCCCACCCTGTGCCATGGCCTGAACCCAACTGCCCTGAAGAAGGGGGAGGCTCCGGAACTCCCACGGGGCCTTTGTGACATCACCATGTGGGGAACATGGCAAAGGAGGGGTGTGAGACAGGGGACAAGATAATCCAGAGCCTCCTGAAGGCTGCTTTGGCCATCAGAGCAAGGAAGGTCCAAGGTCTTGCCACATTCCTCTGGTGGTGCAAACAAGCAGGGGAGAGTGTCCAGAGTTTATTCCTTTTGGGGGCTTTCCCAGGAAATTGTTCTTTTTGTGACAATTTGGATTCTGATCCTTGTTGCTGTTGCTGTTGGTTTTAATCTCTCATTGCTGTTTCAGGAAATTGTTCTTCTTTCAGCCCTTTGGGATCTTTGTGCCCCCACAGTGAGGGAGAGGGTCAGTTTTTAGTGGCAGCACACACATGAGTGGGTGCCCATGAGTGGGGACCCCCAGTGCCCCCCAGTTCCCCCCAGTGTCACAGCACATTCCCGTAGATGTCACCGGGTTCCCGTGGTCGCCCCTGGGGTCCCCGCAGCTCCGCGTAGGTCACCTGGGGATCCTGGAGGGTGGTGGCACGGGGGGACACTGCGAGAGACACGGGCTGTGGGATCTGGGTGGGGTGACACTCGTGGGTGCCGTGTCCCTCTGCGTGTGTCCCCCCCATACTCACCCCCTGCCCTCTTGGTGACCACGACGTGGGTGTACAGCACCTCCCCCTCCTCTGGGGGGGCCGGGGGATCTGGAGGGGGCCTGAGGGAATAAAGGGGATGTGGGGGAGGGAATGGGAGGTCTTGGGGGTTGGGGTAAAAGGGGAGAGTGTGGTTTGAGCCCCCACTCACCTTTCCTGCTGCTTCCTGGCACCTGCAAAGGAAGCAGGGGAGGAGTCACTGTGGGGTCCCAGGGTCCTGAACTCTCTCAGGAATCCTGGACCCCCATGGGACCCTCAATAGCAATTTCCCACAGGACCCCCAAGCATCTCTGGAGCCCCCCAGAATTCATGAATATCCTCAGTGCTGCCAACCACCTCAGCCTCAAGAGCCCAAAGCCCCGCAAGGACAGAGACCTTCCAAATACCCCCAGGGCCCCTGAAAGAGCCCCCAGCATCCCTGCAGGACCCTCCAGCACCTCCCCAAACCGTACAGGACCCCTAGACAAGGTCACAATTCTGAGGCTGTGGGTGCTGCCCTATTGCTCCCCAACTCCGGGGGCCTCTACAGCTCCCTGGGATCCCCGTCCCCCCATTGTCACCCACCCACACGGTGCCACCAGTGCCAGGCCACAATGACACCCACGAGCAGGAGCAGGAACAAGAGGGCCCCACTGACCCCTGCAGCCACTGCAAGAAACAGAGGGGGACACATCAGGGTCACACATCACCCCAGGGGTCCTGCACTCCCTGATGACCCCGTGTGACCCCACCTGTGTCCCTGTGTCCCCATGTTTTCACCATCAGGGTCAGCTCAGGGCTGAGTGCCCGGAACACGCGGTGCCCGTCCTGTCCAAGCTGGTTGGTGGCCACGCACTGGTAGGTGCCCGAATGTCCCACATCGATGTCCCTGAGCTCCAGGAGGGGACCCCGGGCCACCTCCTGCCCATTGTGCAGCCAGGTGAAGGTGACAGGGGCTGAGCCCACCTGCACTGAGCCAGCACCGGTAGGGTCACGTTGTCTCCTGCATGCACCTGGTGTGACAGGGGACCGGGGGTGATGGTGGCATTGGCCACGGGCACTGCGGGGACACAGACAGGGCTGAGGGCACAGCGAGGGGCTGGCAGCCCATGTGGGGGCATAGGGACAAGGGGGGATGGGTGAGATTGGGGATTTTGGGGATGGGGTCACACCACAGAGGGTGAGGGGACACAGGGCAGAGGCAGGAGGACCCAAGCAAAGTGTCTGGGGGACCTGGAGGTCCCCAGCCAGGGGACTCAGGGAGTCTCTGAGGGCTCCCTGTACCCATCCCCGCACTCACTGTGCACCGTGATGCGGAGCCGGGCGCTGCTCTTCCACACGGCCCCACCCTCGGAGTGCACCTGGCAGCTGTAATTCCCCGAGTGGGAGACCCCCACGGGGAGGCACCAGCAGCTGCCAGGACCCCTGTGGGCCCCCCCACCACCTGCCCGTCCCCGGTAGAACACGTGCAGGAGGGGGGCTCGGGGCCGCAGGGGGCTGGGGGTGCTGAGGCAGCTGAGAGTCAGGGGGGACCCCTGGATGGGCTCAGGGGGACCCTCCAGCACCGGCACCGAGAAGAGCTCTGGGAAGCAGAGAGGAGGTGAGGACTGTGACTCTGAGTGCACTGGGAAGTGGCTTTGGGGGTGTCAGGAGATTGGAGCTCCAGCCGTGGGGGTGCTCACCCTGCACTGTCACTGTCACTGGTGCTGACTGTGCCCACGATGACATTTTGGAATCCACCCACCCCCTGCAGCTGTAGTTGCCGCTGTGGTTCAGCTGCAGAGGTGACAACGACAGCTCTGTCCCACTACAGGACCCCTCCACCTCCTTGTCCCCATGGTAGAATCGCACCTTGGTGACCGGGTTGTCCCTCCAGCGCCAGCAGTGCAGTGTCACCGTGTCCCCCTCCAGCAGCTCCTGCGCCGACACCTGCAACTCTAACCGGGCTGCAGGACACGGGGTCCTGTCACTCCAGGGGTCCCGTTTTCTCGGGGATTCCCCCATTGGGTCACACCCAGCGTACAAGGCGGCCCCAATTCCAACACGGGTTCCCCCACACTGGGTTGCTCTGGGATGCTCACCTTGCACTGTCATTGTCACCAGCGGTGACTCCAGCTGCCCCCAGGGTGCCACCCAGCCCCTGCAGCTGTAGCTGCTGCTTTGGCTCAGCTGCAGAGGGGACAGGGACAGCTCGGTCCCATCACAGAGTCCCCCCAGTTTCTTCCCCTTGCCGTAGAAGGACACCGAGGTGACTGTGCTGTTCCACCAGCCCCGGCAGCGCAGTGTCACCGTGTCCCCCTCCAGCAGCGCCTGTGCTGGCACCTGCAGCACCAGCAGGTCTGGAGGACAGAGGGGTCCTGTCACACCCAGATGGCACCAGGACCCCCCTTTGGGTCACATCCAGAGCACCAGGGGTCCCCAGTTCCAACACGGGGGTCCCTCTACACTGGGATGCTCTGGGATGTCACCAGAGCAGGGGACAGGCTCTGGTCACACAGGAGGTGACCCATGCAGCAGAGCCCACCCAGAGCCCTTGGGGTCCCCACAGGTGCCAGGCTGGGGACACCCAAATCCCCCTCACCATTTGAGACAGTCACAGGGGGGCTGAGGCCACTGCTGGGTCTGTCACACGTGTAGGTGCCACTCACAGTGACAGTGAAGTGATCGTGTCTCTCCTGCCCCCAGCACTTCCCCGTCCTTGTACCAGGTGGTGGCACCGGTGGTCCCTGAGCCCTGGCAGGTCAGTGTCACCCGGTCCCACAGCACCGCCGGCCTCCAGGGGGGCTCCACCAGCAGCTGGGTGGTCTGGGCACCTGTGGGTGACAGGGGACACCAGCCTGCCAGGGCCAGTGTGGGGCTGGGGACAGCGGGGTGGGGCCATGGCATCCCCTGAGGACTCACCAGCGAGGCCGAGGGTCTGGGCTGGAAGGGAGAAGGGACAGGGCTGGGTGGGGGGTGGCACCGTGGGGACAGCAGCAGAGGGGCATGGGGTTTAGGGGCTGTTCCCAAACAGTCTCAGTTGGGGCATTGGTGTGGCACAGATGTCTCGAGGACAGGGACACAGGAGCCAACCCCTGCTCAGGCACGGGGACCCTGTCCTGGCACACGTTATCCCTGCCACCGCCACAGCCACATTCCCATGGCCCTGTGGTCATGGTCCCATTCTGTTGGCACCTTTCCCCATGGCCCAACAACATGGTGCTTGTCCTGTTATTCCCCTGCATCCCTGTGTCCCTGTCCCCACAGCTGCCCCAGCCCCAAGGTTCCTTCTGCCACATCCTTGTCCCCACATCACTATCCCCCTGTCACTGTCCCACATCCCAGTTCCCATGTTCCTGTCCCCTGTTCCTGTCCACTTTTCCTCTCCCCATGGCCACCCCAAACTGGGCTCCATGTCCTGCTGGCACTGGGGACCTCAGGGGACCCCACAGCCCCCCTGTGCCCCCTCCCCTCCCCATCCCCGGGGTGTCAGGCCCGTGCCCGGGGCACTCACCCCACAGGAGCAGCGCCACCTTCCCGGCCATCCCGGTGTCCCCAGCCATGTGCACTGGCTGTCACTCCTGCTGCTGTGGCCACCGCTCCCCTGGCTGGCGGCTCTTGGGATGAAGGGGAAGGAAGCGAGGTCACGTCCGTCCCCACGTGTAGGTGGCCCTTGGTGGGGGCAGGGTGGCCACAAGCTGGGCACAGGCTGTGGGCAGGATGGGGACAGGAGGGGGACAAGCCTGGGTGGGACAAGGTGTGATATGGGTTCCCAGGAGTGGGGGGCTTGATGGGTTTGGGGACATGGGGATGGGTGCCCAGGGGAATGGGGATCCTGAGGAGGGGCAGTCACTGGGAATGGGGGTCCCCAGGGCCAGGGGGACTCTGGGATGGGAGATTCCCAGGGGAACAATGTGGCCTCCAGGGATTTGGGGCCATGGGATTGGGAGTCTGGCGGAATGGGAGTCCCGTAGGAATGGGGGTCCTGGGACAATTAAGGTCCTGGGGGAAGGAGGATTTCAGGGGATGGAATGAATGGGAGAGGGTTTCTTGGGAATGGGGTCCTGGGCCATGGACATCCTGGGGAATGTCAGTATTGGGATGGGGGTCCCAGGCAGGGTGGGACATAAGGAATGGGGCTCCCATGGTTTGGCTATCCAGGGGAAGGGAGTTGCCAGGGATGAGCAGTTTCTGGATGGGCACAGGCATACAGCTCCTTCCCTGGGTAACTCAGATTTTGGGATGACCGAGGGCCCAGCACTGACCCTCCTGGGTTGCCCCTTTCCTGGGATGGCATCACATGGGGGTCCTGGGTAGCTCTGCTTCTGTGCCCTCCAGTGCCCTGGATTTTTCCTCTCTTTATTTCTCTCATTTCCTTATTTTCCTCACTTTTGTGCCAGGTCCCCTCACCCCCAGTTCCTGACTCAGCAATCATGGGAAGCACCTGAGCAGGGAATGGATTGGGGGGAGCCAGGGGAGGGAAAATGGGGTGTGGAGGGTGCAGGGAAGGGTGGGGAGGCTGTGGGGGATGGAGGTGTTGGGCTGTGCCCCCTCAACACTTTCACTTTCTTTGTCCTGGACAAGAAGGAAGAGGCCGTTTGTGCTGAGAGTCAGATGGGAAAGGGGTGGTAGGTCTGTCCTGGGGGGGCACATCCAGGGGCTCCTGTCCTTGGGGGGATCCTGTCCCAAGGAGTGACACATCCTGGCATGGGGGGTCCTGTCCCAGGGGGCGGTTCCTGCACATTCCTCCCAGGTGGGTCCCAGGGGTGACATCCTGGGGACCCCTGTCAGTGCAAGGGTGGGGCCCAGCCATGGCCCAGCCCCACTGCACAGGGATGGCCATTGCCCAGCCCTGCTCTGGCCAGCCCCAGCTGGCAGCCAAGACCTGAGTGTCCCCCAAGCCCCTTTGCCTTTGATTCTGGCAGCTTTAGAGCTGCTGCAGAGGTGAGAATTCTGTGGGTGGAAAAAGGCCTGGCTGTGGTTTGCTCAGCCCTGCAAGAAGCACAAAAACCCAGAAGGGAGCCAAATTGTTGTTGTCTTTGCAGTAGTTCTTGGGCTCTCTAAGTGTCTTGGGGACAGGGACAAAAAGATCTATTGCTGCATTTCTGGACTTGTTCCCTCACAGCTGCCCCTGCAGGGGCAATTTCCAGCCAGCCCTGCTCTGAAAACCATCAAAGGCCCTCACAGAGCCACTGCTTGGGCTCCCTTTGGGGTTTTGTGCTTCTTACAGGGCTGAGCAAACCACAGCCAGGCCTTTTTCCACCCACAGAATTCTCACCTCTGCAGCAGCTCTAAAGCTGCCAGAATCAAAGCCAAGGGGCAGGGGGGGACCCTCAGGTGCTGGCTGCCAGCTGGGGCTGGCCAGAGCAGGGCTGGGCAATGGCCATCCCTGTGCAGTGGGGCTGGGCCATGGCTGGGCCCCACCCTTGGATGGCCACACCAACATCAGCCACTCCACAATACACATCACTGTCCAAACACTAAGGCCACAATATTTAATCAACAATATAATCAATAATGTAATATCAATTCATATAATATCCAGTGAAAGTCAACTTCCATTAACTTGTTTCTCACAATACATACTAGTAAAGAACTGTTATTCCTGTTCCCACATCTTTGCCTAAAAGCCCCGTAATTTCAAAGTTATAATAGGCCAGAGAGATGGGGGTTGTATTTTCCATTCCAAGGGAGGTTCCCACCTTGTTCAGCTTCCTTGACAGGGCTGAACAAAGAAACACCATTTCTGCCAGTTTAACCAAAGAGCTGCATTTTTGTCCCAGGAGCAGAAAACCAGGTGCTGTGCCCCCTTGGAACTGGAATGGGCACCAGTAAGCCACCTTAGTGGGAGCACTGGGAGGGGATTGCAGAGCCACTAAGCACATGGGGGTTAAGAGGAACAAATCTGATTTGGATTTATGTCTCAACATATGCTACACATGAGGTGAAAAATGACTCTGTGGGTTGTCCATGTGCTGGGAACCCTGTCCCTGGTGAGGCTTCACACAACAGAGAATCAGGGGAGAGAAAGCTTCAGTGATCGGGCTGTGAGTGACCCCCACCGGCTGGTGGGACAGATGCCTGGGAAAAATGAGTGGGGAAAAATGCCTGGGAAATCGGGCTGTGGGAGGAGCCTTTGCAAATAAAAGCAGCAAACTGTGACACAACAGGAGCGTTTTGCTTTGGGTTTCTTGGAGGGATTGGGGGGCTCACTCAGAGGGTGAGCTTGGCCCTCCTCCCCTGTGGGTTTGACATTCTCTGAACCTGGGAGAAGCAGTGAGAAAAGCAAAGAATGGTCCAAACAGTTCTTATCTCATTTTCTGCTCCTGTGTTGTTCATGAGTGGAATGCATGGTGGAAGATTGTTTACCTGAAGGGAATTGGTGATTGGATTCTGGTGTGAGTGTTTTGATTCACTGACCAATTGAATCCAGATGTGTGTATGGGGGGGACTGTTGGCTGACAGTCATGAGATTGTGTGCAGTGGAGTGCAGTTGAGTGCTTGGCAGATTCAGTTTAGATGTAATGTAATATAATATAGAATAATATAGTATAATAATTATTAGCCTTCTGATAAGATGGAGTCAGATACATCATTCCTCCCGGTCATCAAGCAAAAATATCAGACACTCCCCCCGCTCGCCTTTTCCTCCCGGTGTCCTTCTTCCCTGTCCGCACCCGTTCTTCCCTGCTTCACTGCTTCCCCGAGGCAGCTCATTCCTGCTCGTCCTGGACGTTCCTTCATTGCTTCCCCGATGGAGCGGATGCTGCCTGCACCCACCCGCCGCCTCTGCCGCGTTTCCCGTGCTGCCCACAGCACCGAGCCTGCTGCACCTGCCCAGCGCAGCCCCAGCCCGCGGCAGCCAGCCCAGAGCCCCCAGTGCCGCAGCACCAGCCCGCAGCCAGCCCGCAGCAGCCAGCCTGCAGCCATCGCTCGCCCATGCCACAGACACGCAGGTGCCGTCCTTGGAAATCACGCCCAGCCACTCCCAAAAGCCATGTGGGCTCGCCCTGGCTTGCAGCACACACACTCCATCTGCCGAGCTGATGGCCACAGAACGCCCGGGCTCCTTTGCAGTAACGCTGTCCCTGTCTTCTGTTTCTCTCTCTATCCTTTTCCATTTCTACTCCCTTCTCTCCTCCTTTGGTAAGAACACTTACCCTCCTTTATCAATAAACACTTCTCAGATATAATATTGCTGAGTTTGTTCTTCATTTTCATATGAGAAACCTTTCAGCAAGAATCCTCCCCGACTCCCCTTTTACAGTGGGATGGGACAGGGGTAGTGGGGGGGGAATGGGGAAGCCCTGGGTGTACTGCAAGCACTGTGGGGAGAGAATGGGGCAGTCCCTGAGGGTACTAGGAGCCATGGAGGGAGCACCCCAGTGTCACCCAGTGCCTCCCGCTTCCCAGAGCATCACAACTTTTGGTGTAGATTGTCATAGATGTCGCTGGGTTCCCATGGTTGCCTGTGCAGCTCCATGTACGTCGCCTGAGGATCGTCCACTGGGGGTGCCAGGGGGTCTGGGGGGGCCCTGTGGGAATCAGGGGGTGTGTGGAACAGGATGGGAGGTGCTGGGGGTTTGGGTAAAAGGTGTATCATGGCTGGAACCTGCACTCACCTTTCCTGGCACTTCCTGGCATCCGCAAAAGAAAACTGGAGGGGTGACTTTGGAGAGCCAGGGGCCCCCATCCACCCTTGGGAATGCTGAACCACCACCAGACACACAATTGTCCCCAGGCCCCCCCAGTATCCTTGAACCACCCCAGTATCCCTGCCCCACCCCACTTGCACCAACAGCCTGAGCCCCCAGAACCCTGAGCCTGGCAGGGAGGGGGACCCCTGATAGAACCCCCAACATCCCTGCAGGACCCTCCAACAGCTCCCCAGGGCTCTGAGCCATGGTCACTGGGGGCTCAGCCTCTCCCAAGCCAGGGGCTGTGGGTGCTGCCCTATGGCCCCCCTTCTCTGGGGGCCTTCCCACCCCTCTCCATGACCCCTGTCCCCCCATTGTCACCCACCCACACGGTGCCAGCGGTGCCAGGCCACAATGACACCCACGAGCAGGAGCAGGAACAAAAGGGCCCCAGCAACCCCTGCAGCCACTGCAGGAAACAGAGGGGGGGGTCATCAGGGTCACCCACCAGTCCAGGGGTCCTGCACTCCCTGGTGACCGTGCAGGACCCCACCCGTGTCCCTGTGTGTCCCTGTGTGCCGCGATGCCACAGCCAGGACCAGCTCAGGGCTGAGTGCCTGGAACCCATGGTACCCGTCCTGTCCCAGCTGGTTGGTGGCCACGCACTGGTAGGTGCCCGAATGTCCCACATCGATGTCCCTGAGCTCCAGGAGGGGACCCTGAGCCACCTCCTGCCCGTTGTGCAGCCAGGTGAAGGTGACAGGGGCTGAGCCCACCTGCACTGAACAGCGCAGGGTCACATTGTCACCTGTGTGCACCTGGTGTGACAGGGGACCGGGTGTGATGGTGGCATTGGCACGGGCACTGCGGGGACACAGACAGGGATGAGGGCACAGGGAGGGGCTGGCAGCCGGTGTGGGGGCATAGGGACGGGGAGATGGGTGTGATGGGGGATGTCGGGAATGGGGTCACATTATGGAGGGGTGAGGGGACACAGGGCAAAGGCGGAGGGACTCAAAGGTGTCAGGGGGACATGGAGGTGCATTTCTGGACTGGTTCCCTCACAGCTGCCCCTGCAGGGGGGTTTCCAGCCAGCCCTGCTCTGAAAACCATCAAAGGCCCTCTCAGAGCCACTGCTTGGGCTCCCATTGGGTTTGTGCTTCTTGCAGGGCTGAGCAAACCACAGCCAGGCCTTTTTCCACCCACAGAATTCTCACCTCTGCAGCAGCTCTAAAGCTGCCAGAATCAAAGCCAAGGGGGCAGGGGGACCCTCAGGTGCTGGCTGCCAGCTGGGGCTGGCCAGAGCAGGGCTGGGCAATGGCCATCCCTGTGCAGTGGGGCTGGGCCATGGCTGGGCCCCACCTTTGCATTGACAGGGGTCCCCAGGATGTGCCACCCCTGGGACAGGCACCCGGCCAGGAATGTGCAGGGACATTTCTGGAACCGCCACTCCTGGGACAGGACCCCCCCATGCCAGGATGTGTCATCCCCTGGACTGATTTCCCCCTGGTGAACTCCAAACAGGACCTTAGAGGACAGGACCCCCTGGATGAGCTCCCCAGGACAGAGCCCCCCCCCCTTTCCCATGTGACTCTCAGCACAAACGGCCTCTTCCTTCTTGTCCAGGAAAAGGAAAGTGAAACTGTTGAGGGGGCACAGCCCAACAGCTCCATCCCCCACAGCCTCCCCACCCTTCCATGCACCCCCCACTCCCCATTTTCCCCCTCCCCTGGGTCCCCCCAACCCGTTCCCTGCTCAGGTGCTCCCCAGGATTACTGAGCTAGGAACAGGGGGTGAGAGGATATGACAAAAAGTACGGAGAATAAAGAAAAAAGAGAAATAAAGAGACGAAAAAGTCAAGGGCAGAGGAGGGCACAGAGACAGAGCTACCCAGGACCCCCATGCAATACCTGGCCAGGAAACGAGCACCCCAGGGGTGATTTTGCGGGGCCCCACGTCACCCCAAAATCTGAGGCACCCAGGGAAGGAGCTGTGACCCCCGTGCCCCCCCATGCACTGCCCATCCCTGGCACCCTCATTTCCCTGGGACCCCAACCATGGGACCCAATTTCCTTCTGTGTCCCCTTCCCTGAGAGCCCCATCCCTGGACTGCAATTCCCCAGGATCTCCAACCCCAAGGAACCCCATCCTGGTTTTTCCAATCCCTGGGACACCGCTGCCTTTGGGGACCTTGATTTCCCCCAGGGCCCCCATTCTCACAGGGTCCCCCTTTCCCCAGGCACCCCCATGCCATGGCCCCCATCTCATGATCACAAATCCCTGGAGGCCATGTTGTTCTGTGACCCTCATCCCCACGTCTGAGTCCACCCAACCCTTGGGACCCCCATTCCACTGGGACCCCATCCCTGGGCACCCCATTCCCCTGGACACCCATCCCTGGCTCCCTACACAGCCTCAGCCTCCAAATTCTGGAAACACCATGTCCCCACCATGTCCCACCATCCCCCCCATGTCCCACAAGGGTCCCCAGCCTGCCCCATCCTGTGTCCCCACCCTGCCCCCCCACCAAGGGCCACCTCCACGTGGGGACGGACGTGACTCGCTTCCTTCCCCTTCATCCCAAGAGCCGCCAGCCAGGGGAGCGGTGGCCACAGCAGCGAGTGACAGCCAGTGCACATGGCTGGGGACAGCGGGATGGCCGGGAAGGTGGCGCTGCTTCTGTGGGGTGAGTGCCCCGGGCATGGGCCTGACACCCCGGGATGGGGGGAGGAGAGGGGCACAGGGGGGCTGTGGGGTCCCCCTGAGATCCCCAATGGCAGCAGAGCCATGACCCACAGGGGACCTGGGTGGGACTTTGTTTGACCAGAGTTTTTTGGGGTGGCTTTAGGGACAGAAACAGGGGGATGGGATGTGGGACAGGAACAGGGGGACTGGCACCTTTGGTCAGGTGCTCTGGGGACAGGGATGTGGGGACAGAAAGGAACAAGAATGGTGAGGGTAGCCATGGGGATGGGACATGGGGAACAGGGATGCAGGGACAGGGACAAGGGCCACGTGGGCTGTGGGGTATGGGCCAGGGGGACAGGTGCCATTAGAATGGGATCATGGGCCTCAGGGCCATGGGGTTGTGCCAGTGCACAGGGGACAGGTGACATGTTCCTCTGCCTATCCAAATCTTTGGACCACCCAGGTGACCTGCTGTCAAACATGGGGTGTCCCTGGTGTCCCCCTGCAGTAACCCTCACCCAGCCCCTGTCCCTTCTCCCTTCCAGCCCAGACCCTCGGCCTCGCTGGTGAGTCCTCAGGGGATGCCATGGCCCCACCCCGCTGTCCCCAGCCCCACACTGGCCCTGGCAGGCTGGTGTCCCCTGTCACCCACAGGTGCCCAGACCACCCAGCTGCTGGTGGAGCCCCCTGGAGGCCGGCGGTGCTGTGGGACCGGGTGACACTGACCTGCCAGGGCTCGGGGACCGCCGTGCCACCACCTGGTACAAGGACGGGCAGCGCTGGGGACAGGAGGGACCCACCACTTCACTGTCACTGAGGAGTGGCACCTACACGTGTGACAGACCTGGCCAGGTGCAGCCCCCCGTGACAGTCTCAGATGGTGAGGGTGGTTTGTGTCCCAGCCTGGCACCCATGGGAACCCCCTGACAGGTCTGGGTGGGCTCCACTCCATGGGTCACCCTCTGGTGTGACCAGAGTCCATGCCCCCACAGGACATCCCAGACATCCCAGTGTGGTGGGACCCAGACGCTGAAACTGGGTGCCTGATGTGCTGCCTGTGACCCAATTGGGGTCCTGTGACATCAGGACCCTCCAGTGAGTGATGGGACAGCACCCCTGTGCCCCGCAGAGCAATCTGGTGCTGCAGGTGCCAGCACGGGGCACTGCTGGAGGGAAAACGCTGACACTGCGCTGCCGGTACAGGCGGGACAAGTCGGTTGATTCGGGTGTTCTTTTACCATGAGGAGAAAGAACTGAGGGGGCTCCACAATGGGACCGAGCTGTCCCTGTCCCCTCTGCAGCTGAAACACAGTGGCTGCTACCGCTGCAGGGCTGGGTGAACAGCAGGGTATCACAGCAAAGGTCAGTCAGCAGTGACAGTGACAGTGCATGGTGAGCACCTCACAGCCCGATGCCACCCGACAGCCCCAAAGCCACTTCACCTGCACTCAGGGTCACCGTTCCCAGAGTCCCCCATCTCCTCCCCTGAGCTTGCCATGTCCCAGTACTAAAGGGTCTCCCCGAGCCCACCCAAGGGTCCCCCCTGACTCTCAGCTGCCTCAGCACCCCCAGCCCCCTGCGGCCCCGAGTCCCCCTCCTGCGCGTGTTCTACCGGGACGGGCAGGTGGTGGGGGCCCGCAGGGGTCCCCCCCAGCTGCTGGTGCCCGCCGTGGGGGTCTCCCACTGGGAATTACAGCTGCCAGGTGCGCCTGAGGGTGGGGCCGTGGAGAAGAAGCAGCCGGCTCCGCATCACGGTGCACAGTGAGTGTGGGGATGGGCACGGGGAGCCCCCACAGCCTCCTCGGATCCCCTGGCTGGGCACCTCCATGTCCCCCAGGCACCTTCCTTGGGTCCCCCAGCCTCTGTCCTTTGCCCCCTCAATCCTCCGTGGTGTGACCCCATCTATGACATCCCCCATCACAACCATCCCCTTCATCCCTATCCTCACACAGGCTCCCAGCACCTCCCTCCACCCTTAGCCCTGTCTCTCTCCCCGCAGTGCCCGTGGCCAATGCCACCATCACCCTCAGTTCTGTGTCACTCCAGGTGCACCCAGGTGACCATGTGACCCTGCGCTGCTCGGTGCAGGTGGGCTCAGCCCCCGTCACCTTCACCTGGCTGCACAATGGGCAGGAGGTGGCCCAGGGTCCCCTCCTGCAACTCGGGGCCATTGATGTCAGACACTCAGGCACCTACCAGTGCGTGGCCACCAACGAGCTGGATGGGCACCAGGCACTCAGCCCAGAGCTGGCACTGAAGGTGATACCGTGGGGACACAGGGATACGGGTAAGGTTACACAGCGTCACCAAGGAGTGCAGGACCCCTGGAGTGGTGGGTGACCCTGATGTGTCCCCCTCTGTTTCTTGCAGTGCCCGCAGGGGTTGCTGGGGCCCTTTTGTTCCTGCTCCTGCTCGTGGGTGTCATTGTGGCCTGGCACCGCTGGCACCGTGTGGGTGGGTGACAATGGGGGACAGGGTCATGGAGAGGGGAAGGCCCCCAGAGAAGGGGGGCCATAGGGCAGCACCCACAGCCCCTGGCTTGGGAGAGGCTGAGCCCCAGTGACCATGGCTCAGAGCCATGGGGAGGTGTTGGAGGGTCCTGCAGGGATGTTGGGGGTTCTATCAGGGGTCCCCCTCCCTGCCAGGCTCGGGGTTCTGGGGGCTCAGGCTGTTGGTGCAAGTGGGGTGGGTCAGGGATACTGTGGGGGTATCAGGGATACTGGGGGAGGCCTGGGGAGAATTGTGTGTCTGGTGGTGGTTCAGCATTCCCAAGGGTGGATGGGGGCCCCTGGCTCTCCAAAGTCACCCCTCCAGTTTTCCTTTGCAGATGCCAGGAAGCACCAGGAAAGGTGAGTGCAGGCTCCAGCCATGATACACCTTTTACCCAAACCCCCAGCACCTCCCATCCCCTTCCACACACCCCCTAATTCCCACAGGGCCCCCCAGACCCCCTGGCACCCCCAGTGGAGGATCCTCAGGCGACGTACATGGAGCTGCACAGGCAACCGTGGGAACCCAGCGACATCTATGACAATCTACACCAAAAGTTGTGATGCTCTGGGAAGCCGGGAGGCACTGGGTGACACTGGGGGTGCTCCCTCCATGATCAAAGGCCCTCACAGAGCCACTGCTTGGGCTCCCTTTGTGGTTTGTGCTTCTTGCAGGGCTGAGCAAACCACAGCCAGGCCTTTTTCCACCCACAGAATTCTCACCTCTGCAGCAGCTCTAAAGCTGCCAGAATCAAAGCCAAGGGGCAGGGGGACCCTCAGGTGCTGGCTGCCAGCTGGGGCTGGCCAGAGCAGGGCTGGGCAATGGCCATCCCTGTGCAGTGGGGCTGGGCCATGGCTGGGCCCCACCCTTGCATTGACAGGGGTCCCCAGGATGTGCCACCCCTGGGACAGGCACCCGGCCAGGAATGTGCAGGGACATTTCCAGAACTGCAACTCCCTGGGACAGGACCCCCCATGCCAGGATGTGTCATCCCCTGGGACAGGATGACCCCAGGACAGGAGCCCCTGGATGTGCCCCCCAGGACAGAGGCCCCCCCTTTCCCATGTGACTCTCAGCACAAACAGCCTCTTCCTTCTTGTCCAGGAAAAAGAAAGTGAAAGTGTTGAGGGGGCACAGCCCAACACCTCCATCCCCCACAGCCTCCCCACCCTTCCCTGCACCCCCCACTCCCCATTTTCCTCCTCCCCTGGGTCCCCCCAACCCCTTCCCTGCTCAGGTGCTCCCCAGGATTGATGAGCCAGGAACTGGGGGTGAGGGGACATGGCACCAAAATGAGGAAAATAAGGAGAAAAAGAGAAATAAAGAGAGGAAAAAGTCCAGGGCAGGGGAGGGCACAGAAGCAGAGCTACCCAGGACCCCCATGAGTTGCCTGCCCAGAAAGGAGCAACCCAGGGGAGCAGTGCTGGGCCCTGGGTCACCCCAAAATCTCAGGCACCCAGGGAAGGAGCTGTGATCCCTGGGCCCATCCAGAAACTGCCCATCCCTGGCATCCCCATTCCTATGGGACTCCAACCATGGGACCCTATTTCCTTCAGTCCCCCCTTCCCTGGGACTCCCAACCCTTGACTGCAATTTCTCAGAACTTCCATTCCCAAGGAACCCCATCCTAGTAATTCCAGACCTGGGGACACCGCTTCCATTGGGGGCCTTGATTCTCCCAGGACCTTCATTCTCACAGGGCCCCCCTTACCCAAGGGACCCCCATCACTTGGCCACCACCCCATAATCAGAAATCCCTGGAGGCCACGTTTTTCATGGACCCTCATCCCCACGTCTGAGTCTACCCATCCCTTGGCACCCCATTCCCCTGGACACCCATCCCTGGCTCCCTACACAGCCTCAGCCTCCAAATTCTGGCAACACCATGTCCCCACCATGTCCCACCATCCCCCCCATGTCCCACAAGGTCCCCAGCCTGCCCCCATCCTGTCCCCCCCCCAAGGGCCACCTCCACGTGGGGACGGACATGACCTCGCTTCCTTCCCCTTCATCCCAAGAGCCGCCAGCCAGGGGAGCGGTGGCCACAGCAGCGAGTGACAGCCAGTGCACATGGCTGGGGACACCGGGATGGCCGGGAAGGTGGCGCTGCTCCTGTGGGGTGAGTGCCCCGGGCACGGGCCTGACACCCCGGGGATGGGGAGGGGAGGGGGCACAGGGGGGCTGTGGGGTCCCCTGAGGTCCCCGAGTGCCAGCAGGGCATGGAGCCCAGTGTGACCAGAGTTTGGGGTGGCTGTGGGGACAGGAACAGGGGAACTGGGATGTGGGGAAAGGGACAGGGGGATGGAGATGTGGGGACAAGGATGTGGCAGAAGGAACCTTGGGGCTGGGGCAGCTGCAGGGACAGGGACACAGGTGTGCAGGGACAGGGACAATGGGACAAGCACCATGTGCTGGGGCCATGGGGACAGGTGCCATCAGAGTGGGGCCATAGGCACAGGGCCATGGGAATGTGGCTATGGGGCTGGCAGGGGTGACCTGTGTCAGCACAGGGTCCCCATGCCTGAGCATGGGATGGAGGCTGTGTCCATGTCCTTGAGACATCTGTGCCACACCAATGCCCCCACTGAGACCTTCTGGGGACAGCCCCCACCCCCCCTGCCCCTGTGCCTCTGTCCCCACGGTGCCACCCCTACCCACCATTGTCCCTTCTCCCTTCCAGCCCAGACCCTCGGCCTCGCTGGTGAGTCCTCGGGGATGCCATGGCCCCACCCCGCTGTCCCCAGCCCCACGCTGGCCCTGGCAGGCTGGTGTCCCCTGTCACCCACAGGTGCCCAGACCACCCAGCTCCTGGTGGAGCCCCCCTGGAGGCCGGTGGTGCCATGGGACCAGGTGACACTGACCTGCCAGGGCTCGGGGACCACCGGTGCCACCACCTGGTACCAGGATGGGGAGCACTGGGAGCAGCAGGGACGTGCCAACGTCACTGTCCCCATGAAAGGCACCTACCGGTGTGACAGACCCAGCACCGGGCTCAGCCCCCCTGTGACAGTCTCAGACGGTGAGGGGGGTTTGGGTGTCTCCAGCCTTGCACCTGCGGGGACCCCAAGGGCTCTGGGTGGGCTCCGCTCCATGGGTCACCTCCTGTGTGACCAGAGCTCATCCCCTGCTCTGGGGACATCCCAGAGCATCCCAGAGTGAGTGGACCCCGTTTGTGGAATTGATGACCTCTGGTGCTCTGCATATGACCCAGTGAGGGTCCTGATGTCAGTGGGACCCTTGAGATCCCTGTGATGTGATGAATCCCCTCTGTCCCCCAGATGATCTGGTGCTGCAGGTGCCGGCGCGGGCACTGCTGGAGGGGGACACGGTGACACTGCGCTGCCGAGGGCTGGTGGAACCGCACGGTCACCTCGGTGTCCTTCTACCAAGAGGGGAAGGAACTGGGGGTGTTCCCTGATGTCACTGAGCTGTCCCTGTCCCTTCTGCAGCTGAGCCACAGCGGCCGCTACAGCTGCAAGGGCTGGGTGGAATCCTGGCGGTGGAGGGAGTCACCACCGGTGGCAGTGACTGTGCACGGTGAGCACTCCACAGACGCCATTCCGACACCCCCTCACAGCCCCTCCCCAGGAACTTGGGGCCAAAATTCCCTCTCCCCTCTCCTTCCCTGAACTCTCCTCAGTGCCGGTGCTGGAGGGTCCCCCTGAGCCCATCCAGGGGTCCCCCCTGACTCTCAGCTGCCTCAGCACCCCCAGCCCCCTGCGGCCCCGAGCCCCCCTCCTGCACGTGTTCTACCGGGACGGGCAGGTGGTGGGGGGCCCGCAGGGGTCCCCGCAGCTGCTGGTGCCCGCCGTGGGGGTCTCCCACTCAGGGAATTACAGCTGCCAGGTGCGCTCCGAGGGTGGGGCTGTGTGGAAGAGCAGCGCCCGGCTCCGCATCACGGTGCACAGTGAGTGTGGGGATGGGCATGGGGAGCCCCCACAGCCTCCTCGGGTGCCCTGATTGGGCGTCTCCATGTCCCCAACACAAATTTCCTTGGTCCTTCCATCACTCCCCTTGTCCCCTCACCCCTCCCTGGTGTGACCCCATCCCCGACATCCCCCATCACACCCATCCCCCCTTGTCCCTAACCCCCCACACCGGCTCCCAGCCCCTCCCTGTGCCCTCAGCCCTGTCTGTGTCCCCGCAGTGCCCGTGGCCAATGCCACCATCACCCCCGGTCCCCTGGCACACCAGGTGCGTGCAGGTGACCCCCTGACCCTGCGCTGCTCAGTGCAGGTGGGCTCAGCCCCTGTCACCTTCACCTGGCTGCACAATGGGCAGGAGGTGGCCCGGGGTCCCCTCCTGAAGCTCAGGGACATCGATGTGGGACATTCGGGCACCTACCAGTGCGTGGCCACCAACCAGCTGGGACAGGACGGGCACCGTGTGTTCCAGGCACTCAGCCCTGAGCTGGTCCTGGAAGTGACACCACAGGAACACAGGGAAACAGGTAAGGTTACACGGGGTCACCAGGGAGTGCAGGACCCCTGGGGTGATGGGTGATCCTGATGTGTCCCCCTCTGTTTCTTGCAGTGGCCGCAGGGGTCGGTGGGGCCCTTTTGTTCCTGCTCCTGCTCGTGGGTGTCATTGTGGCCTGGCACCACTGGCACCGTGTGGGTGGGTGACAATGGGGGGACAGGGGTCATGGAGAGGGATGGGAAGGCCCCCAGAGAAGGGGGGCCATAGGGCAGCACCCACAGCCCCTGGCTTGGGAGAGGCTGAGCCCCCAGTGACCATGGCTCAGAGCCCTGGGGAGCTGTTGGAGGGTCCTGCAGGGATGTTGGGGGTTCTATCAGGGGTCCCCCTCCCTGCCAGGCTCGGGGTTCTGGGGGCTCAGGCTGTTGGTGCAAGTGGGGTGGGTCAGGGATACTGGGGTGGTTCAGGGATACTGGGGGGGCCTGGGGAGAATTGTGTGTCTGGTGGTGGTTCAGCATTCCCAAGGGTGGATGGGGGCCCCTGGCTCTCCAAAGTCACCCCTCCAGTTTTCCTTTGCAAATGCCAGGAAGCACCAGGAAAGGTGAGTGCAGGCTCCAGCCATGATACACCTTTTACCCAAACCCCCAGCACCTCCCATCCCCTTCCACACACCCCTTTATTCCCACAGGGCCCCCCCAGACCCCCTGGCACCCCCGGTGGAGGATCCTCAGGCGATGTACATGGAGTTGCACAGGCAACCATGGGAACCCAGAGACATCTATGACAATCTACACCAAAAGTTGTGATGCTCTGGGAAGCGGGAGGCACTGGGTGACACTGGGGGTGCTCCCTCCATGGCTCCTGTGGTTGCCCATCCTTCCAAGGGAGGTGGTCCTGGGTCAGGGGGAGGCTACACAGGGCACCCTGTGCTCCCCATTTCCTCTCCCAGTACCCCCAAGGGCTCCCCCATCCCTTTGCTCGTAGCTGCAGGGGCTCCCCAGCCCCATCCAAGTGCCCAAGTACCCTCAGGGACTGCCCCATTCTCTCCCCACAGTGCTTGCAGTACACCCAGGGCTTCCCCATTCCCCCTCCCACTACCCCTGTCCCATCCCAGCTGCAAAAGGGGGAGTCGGGGAGGATTCTTGCTGAAAGGTTTCTCAGATGAAAATGAAGAACAAACTCAGCAATATTATATCTGAGAAGTGTTTATTGATAAAGGAGGGTAAGTGTTCTTACCAAAGGAGGAGAGAAGGGAGTAGAAAGGGAAAAGGATAGAGAGAGAAACAGAAGACAGGGACAGCGTTACCGCAAGGAGCCCGGGCGCTCTGTGGCCATCAGCTCGGCAGATGGAGTGTGTGTGCTGCAAGCCAGGGCGAGCCCACATGGCTTTTGGGAGTGGCTGGGCGTGATTTCCAAGGACGGCACCTGCGTGTCTGTGGCATGGGCGAGCGATGGCTGCAGGCTGGCTGCTGCGGGCTGGCTGCGGGCTGGTGCTGCGGCACTGGGGGCTCTGGGCTGGCTGCCGCGGGCTGGGGCTGCGCTGGGCAGGTGCAGCAGGCTCGGTGCTGTGGGCAGCACGGGAAACGCGGCAGAGGCGGCGGGTGGGTGCAGGCAGCATCCGCTCCATCGGGGAAGCAATGAAGGAACGTCCAGGACGAGCAGGAATGAGCTGCCTCGGGGAAGCAGTGAAGCAGGGAAGAACGGGTGCGGACAGGGAAGAAGGACACCGGGAGGAAAAGGCGAGGGGGGGAGTGTCTGATATTTTTGCTTGATGACTGGGAGGAATGATGCATCTGACTCCATCTTATCAGAAGGCTAAAAATTATTATACTATACTATTCTATATTATATTACATTACATCTAAACTGAATCTGCCAAGCACTCAACTGCACTCCACTGCACACAATCTCATGACTGTCAGCCAACAGTCCCCACACACACACACCTGGATTCAATTGGTCAGTGAATCAAAACACTCACACCAGAATCCAATCACCAATTCCCTTCAGGTAAACAATCTTCCACAATTCATTCCACTCGTGAACAACACAGGAGCAGTAAATGAGATGAGAACTGTTTGGATCATTCTTTGCTTCTCTCACTGCTTCTCCCAGGTTCAGAGAATGTCAATCCCACAGGGGAGGAGGGCCAAGCTGACCCTCCAATTGAGCCCCTGATCCCTCCAAGAAACCCAAAGCAAAACGCTCCTGTTGTGTCACAGTTTGCTGCTTTTATTTGCAAAGGCTCCTCCCACAGCCCGATTTCCCAGGCATTTTTCCCCACTCATTTTTCCCAGGCATCTGTCCCACCAGCCAGTGGGGGTCACTCACAGCCCGATCACTGAAGCTTTCTCTCCCCTGATTCTCTGTTGTGTGAAGCCTCACCAGGGACAGGGTTCCCAGCACATGGACAACACACAGAGTCATTTTTCACCTCATGTGTCGCATATGTTGAGACATAAATCCAAATCAGATTTGTTCTTTAGTGGCTCTGCAATCCCCTCCCAGTGCTCCCACTAAGGTGGCTTACTGGTGCCCATCCCAGTTCCAAGGGGGCACAGGAGCTGGATTTCCCTGCTCCTGGGACAAAAATGCAGCTCTTTGGTTAAAGTGGCAGAAATGGTGTTTCTTTGTTCAGCTCTGTCAAGGAAGCTGAACAAGGTGGGAACCTCCCTTGCAATGGAAAATACAACCCCCATCTCTCTGACCTATTAAAACTTTGAAATTACGGGGCTTTTAGGCAAAGATATGGGAACAGGAATAACAGTTCTTTACTAGTATGTATTGTGAGAAACAAGTTAATGGAAGTTGACCTTTGCTGGATATTATATGAATTGATATTACATTATTGATTATATCGCTGAATAAATATTTTGATGTTGTTAGTGTTGGGACAGTGATGTGCATTGTGGAGTGGCTGATGTTGGTGTGGCCATCCAAGGGTGGGGCCCAGCCATGGCCCAGCCCCACTGCACAGGGATGGCCATTGCCCAGCCCTGCTCTGGCCAGCCCCAGCTGGCAGCCAGCACCTGAGGGTCCCCCCTGCCCCCTTGGCTTTGATTCTGGCAGCTTTAGAGCTGCTGCAGAGGTGAGAATTCTGTGGGGAAAAAGGCCTGGCTGTGGTTTGCTCAGCCCTGCAAGAAGCACAAACCCTGATGGGAGCCCAAGCAGTGGCTCTGTGAGGGCCTTTGATGGTTTTCAGAGCAGGGCTGGCTGGAAACTCCCACTGCAGGGGCAGCTGTGAGAGAACCAGTCCAGAAATGCAGCAATTGATCATTTGTTCCTCTTGGTAAGGGACTGAGAGAGCTCCAGAACTACTGCAAATGCCACAGCAATCTGCTCAACAACCTGATCTGGACCTTCCTTCTGGAACAAATCCTGCAGCCTCCTGGAACCTCATGGAACAACTGTTTGTGTTCAGGTTGTGGCAATCAGATAAGAGGGAAAAGTGTGGAATTATCGAGCAGAGGCTCTGGCCATGGCCGTGTTTGAGCTGCTGGGAGTGACCCTGTGTGGATTCCAGGTGTCCCCAAAGCTGCTCCATCCCTGCCCTCCTCACCTGAGGGAAAGCCTGAGGGTTTGCAGGAATTGTGGTGTAAAGCCACCAGAGGGGCTGTTGTGGACCCAAGACCTGCCTGGGGTCAGGTGCTCAGGATCATGGAGATCGGTCATGGGTGTTGTGCAGGGCCTGTACCCGGCCCTGGGACACTGCTACGCTGCCAGTGGGCACTGGGATCCAACCTGCTGCCTTGGCGGCTTCTGCCCGCTGCCGGTGGTGGTGCCGGGACCGATTGGTGCCCGTGAGTTTGCAAAGGAGCGATTTCCCCTCCTGCCTCCTGTCCGAGGCCGCCATGGCCCCTGAGGGGATGGAGCTGGAGCGGGGCGCCCCCTGCTGGCCGGGAGTGCTCCCTGCAGCGCCCCCTGCTGGGCGGGAGTGCTCCCTGCAGCGCCCCCTGCTGGTTGGGAGTGCTCCCTGCAGCGCCCCCCGCTGGCCGCGGTTATAACTGCCACAAAAACCAACAGCGCCAAGTGGGAGGGAAAGTTCTGGGTTTGTGTTGTTTGTTCTCTTCTGGTTTATAAATTTCCCAGGAAAGTGCTGCTATTCATTTTCCTACACTTCGGCCTGAAGCTCCATCATTTTTGAAATTATAAAAAGTTGTTGACGTGAGTCTTCTTTGCATTCCAGAAACATTCCCACTTTTCTAGACAGATATTCGTCTTTTAAACAGGTGTCCAACTCCTGGGTTCCAATGTGGATGGGACAGACACCCCAAGAGAAGACACGGTCATGGACATGGCCACCTCATGCTCTGCCTTTTAAGCCAGTTGTGTCACCAAGGGCCCTCTCCCCAGGTGGCACTTCTGGTCACCCGGCCACTCAGGAGCTGGCTTTGGCAGAGCGTCACACTGTCCCCAGTGTGCCATGGGTGACAGAGTGATGGGCAGATGGGGCCTTGTCTCACCAAAAGCAAGGCCTGACCCACCCCTGCCACACCCAGCTGTTCCAAAATGTCTCCAGACATCAAACTTTTCCTGTCTCTGACACCCCAACCTGTGCCATGGCCTGATCTGATTGCCCTGTGAAAGGGGGAGGCTCCAGAACCCCCACAGGGCCTTTGTGAGATCCTCGTGTGGTGAACACGACAGAGGAGGGGTATGGGACAGGGGACAAGAGAATCCAGAGCCTCCTGAAGGCCGCTTTGGCCATTAGAGCAAGGAAGGCCCAGGGCCCTGCCCTGGAGAAACAAACCCTGGACACTCTCCAGCATGTTTCCTCCACCTTCCTAGGATTCCTCCTACCTACCCTTTGGACTCTGAACCTTGTTGCTGTTGCTGTTGCTGTTGGTTTTATTGTCTCTGGTTGCAGTTTCAGGAAATTGTTCTTCTCTCAGCCTGTTGGGATCTTTGTGCCCCCACAGGGAGGGAGAGGGGCAGTTTTTAGTGGCAGCACACACACGAGTGGGTGCCCATGGGTGGGGACCCCCAGTGCCCCCCAGTTCCCCCCAGTGTCACAGCACATTCCCGTAGATGTCACCGGTTCCCACGGTCGCCCCTGGGGTCCCCGCAGCTCAGCGTAGGTCACCTGGGGATCCTGGAGGGTGGTGGCACGGGGACGCCATGAGAGATACGGGCTGTGGGATCTGGGTGGGGTGACACTCGTGGGTGCCGTGTCCTCTGCGTGTGTCCCCCCGTACTCACCCCCTGCCCTCTTGGTGACCACGACGTGGGTGTGTACAGCACCTCCCTCCTCTGGGGGGGCGGGGGATCCGGGGGGACCCTGAGGGAATAAAGGGGATGTGGGGGAGGGAATGGGAGGTCTTGGGGGTTGGGGTAAAAGGGGAGAGTGTGGTTTGAGCCCCCCACTCACCTTTCCTGCTGCTTCCTGGCAGCTGCAAAGGAAAGAGGGGAAGGGTGACTGTGGGGTCCCAGGGCCCTGAACCCTCTCAGAATTCCTGAACCCCATGGGACTCTCAATTCCCCTCAGCACCTGCAAGCATGTCTGGAGCCCCCCAGAATTGCTGAACCCCCCCAGTAACCCTGACCAACTCAGCCTCAAGAACCCAAAGCCCAGCAGGGACAGAGATGCCCCCAAACTCCTCCAGAGCTCCTTAAAGAACCCCCAACATCCCTGCAGGACACTCCAGCACCTCCCCAAACCCTGCAGAACCCCCAGCAATAGTCACAATTCTGGATCTGTGGTGCTGCCCTATTCCTCCCCAATTCTGGGTACCTCTACAGCTCCATGGGACCCCCATTCCCCCATTGTCACCCACCCACACGGTGCCACCAGTGCCAGGCCACAATGACACCCACGAGCAGGAGCAGGAACAAAAGGGCCCCACAGACGCCTGCGGCCACTGCAAGAAACAGAGAGGGAACATCAGGGTCACCCATCACCCCAGGGGTCCTGCACTCCCTTGTGACTCCATGGGACCACACCTGTGTCCCGGTGCTGCTGTGCTGTAACCTCCAGTGTCAGCTCAGGGCTGAGTGCCTGGAACACGCGGTACCCGTCCTGTCCCAGCTGGTTGGTGGCCACGTATTGGTAGGTGCCCGAATGTCCCACATCAATGTCCCTGAGATCCAGGAGGGGACCCTGGGCCACCTCCTGCCTGTTGTGGAGCCAGGTGAAGGTGACAGGGGCTGAGCCCACCTGCACTGAGCAGTGCAGGGTCACGTTGTCACCTGCATGCACCTGGTGTGCCAGGGGACCGGGGGTGATGGTGGCATTGGCCACGGGCACTGTGGGGACATAGACTGGGCTGGCACTGGGCGAGGTGGGATGGGGGTGCCGTGGTTGGGGCCATCCCCAGCTCGAGGGTCCTGCTCATCCAGGACGGTGACATTCAGGGGGTCACTCTCGGCCATGCTGTCCCCATCGCTGACCCGGCACCGGTACTGGCCGCTGTCATTGTCCCCAGCGTGGCGCAGCTCCAGGCGGGGGCCGGTGCCCAGTGGTGCCCCTGAGCCCTCCCAGTGCCAGGAGAAGGACAGGGGACCTGTCCCTGTGGCCACTGCGCAGCTCAGCACCAGGCTGTCCCCGAGTGCCACCTGTCCCCCGGGGGGCTGTGCTGACACGGACACCCCCGAGGGTGGGACCCCTGCAGGTGGATACAGGAGGGACTGGGGACCCAGGAGGGGTGGGGGACATGGGAGGGGAAAGAGGGGGATTGGAAGGGAGCAGAGGGGATCCCAGTGAGCAGAAGGGGACCTTGGGAGGCATGTTGGGACCTGGGGATGATGGCGAGACCCCCGTGGAGTGGTGGAGAGACCCAATGGAATGGCAGGGATGGGAAACCAGATGAGAGACTGAGGAGCCTCAGGGAATGATTTGGGGTTTAGAGATGGGCGGGAGGACCCAGGGATGGAAGGGAGACGAGAGGGTGGAAGAGGGACCATGGAAGGGGCGGGGAATCCAGGGAGGGATGGGGAGGAGAAATAGAGGGATGAGAGTTCTGCAGGGGGAACTGGGCAGTCCTGGGGGAAACCAAGAGGGACTTGGGAAATTTGGGGTGACCCAGGGAGGAGTAAAGGGAGGGATGAAGGATTCAGGCAGTGGTGGAGAAACCCTTGGAGGATGCCAGGCTTCCCTGTCCCCATCCCTGCACTCACTGCGCACTGTCACTGTCACCAGCTCTGACTCTCTCCACTGGGGAACCACAGCGCCCACCCAGCCCTTGCAGCGGTAGTGCCCACTGTGGTGCAGCTGCAGGGGTGACAGGGACAGCTCGGTCCCATCATGGGGCCCCATCAGTGGCTTCTCTTTATGGTAGAAGTACACATATCTTAGCTGTTTGTTCTCCCAGCTGCGGCAGCTCAGTGTCACTGTGTCCCCCTCCAGCAGCGCCCGTGCTGGCACCTGCAGCACCAGCCAGTCTGGGGGACAGAGGGGACCTGTCACACCAGGGCCATCAGGAGGGTCATGATGGACCCAAGAGGCATCAGGAGCCACCCATTGTGAGGGAGAGATCTCCATATTCTGGGATACTCTGGGATGTGCCCAGAGCAGGGTACCGGCTCTGCTCACACAGGAGGTGACACATAAAGCAGAGCCCACACAGAGCCCTCGGGGTGCCAGGCTGGGGACACGCAAACCCCTCCTACCATGTAAGACACTCATGGGGGGGCTGAGCGCACTGCCAAGTCTGTCACACGTGTAGGTGCCACTCTCAGTGACAGTGAAGTGGTCACGTCCCTCCTGCCCCCAGTGCTGCCCGTCCTTGTACCAGGTGGTGGCACCGGGGGTCCCCGAGCCCTGGCAGGTCAGTGTCACCCGGTCCCACAGCACCGCCGCCTCCAGGGGGGCTCCACCAGGAGCTGGGTGGTCTGGGCACCTGTGGGTGACAGGGGACACCAGCCTGCCAGGGCCAGCGTGGGGCTGGGGACAGCGGGGTGGGGCCATGGCATCCCCCGAGGACTCACCAGCAAGGCCGAGGGTCTGGGCTGGAAGGGAGAAGGGACAGGCTGGGTGGGAGTGGCTCTGCAGGGACAGTGGCACCAGGGTACAGGGTGTGGTGGCTGTCCCCAAAAACTGTCCCTGTGGGGACAGCAGTTCTTGTGGGAAAGTGCATGGGGGTTGTCCCCAAATAGTTTGGAGAGGCCAGGAGACATGTCTGTGTCACAGCCACCTGTGCACCACATCCCTGTGGCACAGACACATTGGGAACAGGGACACTGAAGCCACCCTGGGCTGAGGCACAACATGGGGACACTGTGGACACCCTGGGCACGAGGACACCACGGACCTGTGCCCATGCTCATGATCCCGTCTCCATGATCCCATCCCCATGGCCACATCCTCACCAATCTTGTCCCCTTCTGTCCCTGCATCCCAGTTCCCTTGTCCCTATCCCAAGAGCTACCTGAGCCCAAAGGTGCCAGTCCCCACATTCCTGTCCCCACATCCCCATCCCCAAATTCCTGCCCCCCTGTTCCTGTCCCCAAAGGCACCCTACATCCCCAGTCCCCCCAAGGTTCACTGTGGGTAACATGGAGTGGCACTGCTGCCATTGGGGATCTCAGGGGACCCCACAGCCCCCCTGTGCCCCCTCCCCTCCCCATCCCCGGGGTGTCAGGCCCGTGCCCGGGGCACTCACCCCACAGGAGCAGCGCCACCTTCCCGGCCATCCCGGTGTCCCCAGCCATGTGCACTGGCTGTCACTCGCTGCTGTGGCCACCGCTCCCCTGGCTGGCGGCTCTTGGGATGAAGGGGAAGGAAGCGAGGTCACGTCTGTCCCCATGTGTATGTGGCCCTGGGTGGGGGCAGGGTGGCACAAGCTGGGCAGAGCCTGGGGACATGGTCGGGGATGCTGTTTCCAGGAGTGGGGGGCTCAGGGGATGTGGGGAACCAAGAATGGGTGTCCAGGGGAATTGGGGTCTCCATGCCTGGGGGCATTCAGGGATGGGGATGCTGTGGGAACATGGTCCCCAGGGATTTGGGGTCATGGCATGTGGGTGCCAGGGTTGGGGGTGCAGGGGGAAAAAAGGGGACCCTGGGGAATAGGGATTCTGGGGGAAGAAGCAGCCCATGGGATGGGATCAATACAATGGTGGTGCTGGGCAATGGCAGTCCTGGGATGGGGGTCCGTCCCCAGGGAGGAGAGACCAAGGCAATGGGGGTCCCATGGTTGGGTTGCCAGGGGAATGGGGGTGCCAGGGATGGGCAGTGGGGGCTGGGTGGGCACAGGGGTCACAGCTCCTTCCTGAGGTGCCTCAGATTTTGGTTGACCCAGAGACAGCAAATCCCCCATCCTGGGGTACCCCAGAGCTGTCTTGGGAGGCTCTGTGTCCCTGCCCCACACACCCCTGGGTCAGGTCCCCCCATTTCCTGGCTCAGCCATCCCAGGAAACACTTGATG
>NW_022148196.1:0-36620 GCF_901933205.1 Camarhynchus parvulus
AGGGATCAGGTGAGAAAAATTCTGGGATTAGCGGGGGAAAATCTCCGGATCAGGTGGGAAAAATTCTGGGATCAGGTGGAAAAAAATTCCAGAAAAATCTGGGGAAAATTCAGGGATCAGGTGGGAAAATCCCAGAAACTGGGAAAAATACTGGAATTAACCAGGAAAAATTCTGGGATGAACTGGGAAAAATCGAAGGTGGGAAAATGGGATACATGGGAGAACGGAAAAATTGGGACCAGAAAAATAGGGAAAAATTCTGGAATCAGGTGGGAAAAATCTTGGGGTGGGTCAGGAAAAAATTTTGGGATTAGCTGGGAAAAATCTTGGGATCAGGTGGGAAAAATCCCAGAAAAAAAAAAGGGAAAAATACTGGAATTAACTGGGAAAAATTCTGGGATGAACTGGGAAAAATCTTGGGATCAGGTGGGAAAAATTCTGGGATGAAACAGGAAAAATTCTGGGATCAGGTGGGAAAAATCCCAGAAAAAAGGGAAAAATTCTGGGATCAGGTGGGGAGAATTCTGGGATTAGCAGGGAAAAATCCCAGAAAAGAATGGGAAAAACTGTGGGATCAAACAGGAAAAATTCTGGGATTAACTGGGAAAAATGCCAGAAAAAAAAAAGGAAAAATTCAGGGATCAGGTGAGAAAAATTCTGGGATTAGCTGGGGAAAATCTCCGGATCAGGTGGGAAAAATTCTGGGATCAGGTGGAAAAAAATCCCAGAAAAATCTGGGGAAAATTCAGGGATCAGGTGGGAAAAATCCCAGAAAAAAAACTGGGAAAAATACTGGAATTAACCAGGAAAAATTCTGGGATGAACTGGGAAAAATCTCCGGATCAGGTGGGAAAAATTCTGGGATCACATGGGAGAAATCCCGGAAAAATCTGGGAAAAATCCCAGAAAAATCAGGGAAAAATTCTGGAATCAGGTGGGAAAAATCTTGGGGTGGGTCAGGAAAAAATTTTGGGATTAGCTGGGAAAAATGTTGGGATCAGGTGGGAAAAATCCCAGAAAAAAAACTGGGAAAAATACTGGAATTAACCAGGAAAAATTTTGGGATGAACTGGGAAAATTCTTGGGATCAGGTGGGAAAAATTCTGGGATGAAACAGGAAAAATTCTGGGATCAGGTGGGAAAAATCCCAGAAAAAAAAGGGAAAAATTCTGGGATCAGGTGGGAAAAATCTTGCAATGGGTCAGGAAAAAATTTGGGATCAGGTGGGAAAAATCCCAGAAAAAGAAAGGGAAAAATCTTGGGATCAGGTGGGAAAAATTCTGGAATAAACTGGGAAAATTCTGGGATAAGGCAGGAAAAAATCTTGGGATTAGCTGGGGAAAATCTTGGGATCAGGTGGGAAAAATTCTGGAATCAGGTGGGAAAAATCTTGGGGTGGGTCAGGAAAAAATTTGGGATCACCTGGGAAAAATCTTGGGATCAGGTGGGAAAAATCCCAGAAAAAAAAAAGGGAAAAATACTGGAATTAACTGGGAAAAATTCTGGGATGAACTGGGAAAAATCTTGGGATCAGGTGGGAAAAATTCTGGGATGAAACAGGAAAAATTCTGGGATCAGGTGGGAAAAATCCCAGAAAAAAAAAGGGAAAAATTCTGGGATCAGGTGGGGAGAATTCTGGGATTAGCAGGGAAAAATCCCAGAAAAGAATGGGAAAAATTGTGGGATCGGGTGGGGAAAGATTCTGGGATCAAACAGGAAAAATTCTGGGATGAACTGGGGAAAATCTCAGAATCAGGTGGGAAAAATTTGGATGGGTCAGGAAAAAATTTGGGATTAGCTGGGAAAAATCTTGGGATCAGGTAGGAAAAATCCCAGAAAAAAAACTGGGAAAAATTCCGGGATTAACTGGGAAAAATCCCAGGAAAAAAAGGAAAAATTTGGGGATCAGGTGGGAAAAAAATCTGGGATTAGCTGGGAAAAATCTTGGGATGGGTCAGGAAAAAATTTGGGATTAGCTGGGAAAAATCTTGGGATCAGGTGGGAAAAATCCCAGAAAAAAAAGGGAAAAATTCTGGGGTCAGGTGGGAAAAAATCTGGGATTAGCTGGGAGAAATCCCAGAAAAAAAATGGGAAAAATTCTGGGATACGGCAGGAAAAAAAACTTGGGATAAAGCGTGCAAAATTCTGGGATTAGCTGGGAAAAATCTTGGGATCAGGCAGGAAAAATTCTGGGATCAAACTGGGAAAATTCTGGGATAAGGCAGGGAAAAATCTTGGGATCATCTGGGAAAAATCCCAGAAAAAAAACTGGGAAAAATTCTGGAATTAACCAGGAAAAATTCTGGGATGAACTGGGAAAATTCTTGGGATCAGGTGGGAAAAATTCTGGGATGAAACAGGAACAGTTCTGGGATAAGGCAGGAAAAAATTCTGGGATTAGCTGGGAAAAATCTTGGGATCAAACTGGGAAAATTATGGGATCAGGTGGGAAAAATCCCAGGAAAAAATGGGAAAAATTCTGGGATCAGTTGGGGAAAATCTTGGGATGGGTCAGGAAAAAATTTGGGATTGGCAGGGAAAAATTCAGGGATCAGGTGGGAAAATTCTGGGATCAAAGAGGAAAAATTCTGGGATCAGGCAGGAAAAAATCTTGGCATCAGGCAGGAAAAATGCCAGAAAAAATGGGAAAAATTCTGGAATAAACTGGGAAAATTCTGGGATAAGGCAGGAATAAATCTTGGGATCACATGGGAAAAATGCCAGGAAAAAAAGGGAAAAATTCTGGGATCAGGTGGGAAAAAATCTGGGATTAACTGGGAAAATCCCAGAAAAAAAAGGGAAAAAATTTGGGATTAGCTGGGAAAAATCTTGGGATCAGGCAGGAAAAATTCTGGGATCAGGTGGGAAAAATCCCAGAAAAATCTGGGGAAAATTCTGGGATAAGGCAGGAAAAAACGTTGGGATCAGGTGGGAAAAATTCTGGGATAAACTGAGAAAATTCTGGGATAAGGCAGGAAAAAATGTTGGGATCAGGTGGGAAAAATCCCAGAAAAAAAACTGAGAAAAATTCTGGAATTAACCAGGAAAAATTCTGGGATGAACTGGGAAAATTCTTGGGATCAGGTGGGAAAAATCCCAGAAAAAAAAGGGAAAAATTCTGGGATCAGGTGGGGAAAAATCTGGGATTAACTGGGAAAAATCTCCGGATCAGGCGGGAAAAATTCTCGGATCAGGTGGGAAAAATCTTGGGATGCGTCAGGAAAAAATTTGGGATCAGGTGGGAAAAATCCCAGAAAAAGAAAGGGAAAAATCTTGGGATCAGGTGGGGAAAAATTCTGGGACCAAAACCGAAAAATTCTGGGATAAGGCAGGAAAAAATCTTGGGATTAGCTGGGAAAAATCTTGGGATCAATCTTGGGTGGGAAAAATCCCAGAAAAAAATGGGAAAAATTCGGGGATCAGGTGGGAAAAATCTGGGATTAGCTGGGGAAAATCCCAGAAAAAAAGGGAAAAGATTTGGGGTCAGGTGGGAAAAATCTTGGGATGGGTCAGGAAAAAATTTGGAATTAGCTGGGAAAAATCTTGGAATCAGGTGGGAAAAATTCTGGGATTGGGTGGGAAAAGTTCTGGGATTAGCTGGGAAAAATCTTGAGATTAGGCAGGGAAAATTCTGGGATCAGGTGGGAAAAATCCCAGAAAAAAAACTGGGAAAAATTCTGGAATAAACTGGGAAAAATTCTGGGATAGGGCATGAAAAAATCTTGGGATCAGGTGGGAAAAATTCTGGGATCAGGCAGGCAAAAGTCTTGGGATTCCACAGGAATGGGAAGCAGAATCCTGCAGAATTCCCAAAAAATCCTTGGGAGCATCCAAGGAAATCTTGGAGAACCTCAAGAACTTGGGATTGGAGCAGGATGGGACGGAATCTCCACCAATCCCACCCAAACCCTTCCGGATCTCCAGGATTCCACGGGAAGCCAAATCCCGGAGAATTCCCAGAAAAATCCTTGGGAATGTCCAAGGAAATCTTGGAATCCTGTGATTGGAGTAGGATGGGATCAGAAATTACGAACTCCACCCAAAACCATTCCGGAACTTCAAGATTCCATGGGAATGGGAAACCAAATCCTGGAGAATTCCCAGAAAATCTTTGGGAATGCCCAAGGAAATCTTGGAGCACCTCAAGATCTTGGGATTGGAGTGGGATGGGACAGAATCTCCACAAATCCCACCCAAACCGTTCCAGAACCTCAGGATTCCATGGGAAGCCAAACCCAGGAGAATTCCCAGAAAATCTTTGGGAGCATCCAAGGAAATCTTGGAGAACCTCAAGAACTTGGGATTGGAATGGGATGGGATGGAATCTCCACCAATCCCACCCAAACCATTCCGGATCTCCAGGATTCCACGGGAAGCCAAATCCATGACAATTCCCAAAAAATCCTTGGGAATATCCAAAGAAATCCTGGAATTACGGGATTAGAGCAGGATGGGACCGAATCTCCACCAATCCCACCCAAACCCTTCCGGATCTCCAGGATTCCACGGGAAGCCAAATCCCGGAGAATTCCCAGAAAAATCCTTGGGAATGTCCAAGGAAATCTTGGAATCCTGTGATTGGAGTAGGATGGGATCAGAAATTACGAACTCCACCCAAAACCATTCCGGAACTTCAAGATTCCATGGGAATGGGAAACCAAATCCTGGAGAATTCCCAGAAAATCTTTGGGAATGCCCAAGGAAATCCTGGAGCACCTCAAGATCTTGGGATTGGAATGGGATGGGACCAAATCTCCACCAATCCCACCCAAACCGTTCCAGAAACTCAGGATTCCACGGGAAGCCAAACCCAGGAGAATTCCCAGAAAATCTTTGGGAATGTCCAAGGAAATTTTGGAATTACAGGGTTGGAGTGGGATGGGACAGAATCTCCACAAATCCCACCCAAACCGTTCCAGAACCTCAGGATTCCATGGGAAGCCAAACCCAGGAGAATTCCCAGAAAATCTTTGGGAGCATCCAAGGAAATCTTGGAGAACCTCAAGAACTTGGGATTGGAATGGGATGGGATGGAATCTCCACCAATCCCACCCAAACCATTCCGGATCTCCAGGATTCCACGGGAAGCCAAATCCATGACAATTCCCAAAAAATCCTTGGGAATATCCAAAGAAATCCTGGAATTACGGGATTAGAGCAGGATGGGACCAAATCTCCACCAATCCCACCCAAACCGTTCCGGATCTCCAGGATTCCACGGGAAGCCAAATCCTGGAGAATTCCCAGAAAAATCCTTGGGAATGTCCAAGGAAATCTTGGAATCCTGTGATTGGAGTAGGATGGGATCAAAAATTATGAACTCCACCCAAAACCATTCCGGAACTTCAAGATTCCATGGGAATGGGAAACCAAATCCTGGAGAATTCCCAGAAAATCTTTGGGAATGCCCAAGGAAATCTTGGAGCACCTCAAGATCTTGGGATTGGAGCAGGATGGGATGGAATCTCCACAAATCCCACCCAAACCGTTCCAGATCTTTGGCATTCCATGGGAATGGGAAGTGAAATAATGGAGAATTCCCAGAAAATCTTTGGGAAGGTCCAAGCAAATCTTGGAGAACCTCAAGAACTTGGGATTGGGATGGGATGGATTCTCCACAAATCCCACCCAAACCGTTCCGGATCTCCAGGATTCCATGGGAAGCCAAATCCATGACAATTCCCAAAAAATCCTTGGGAATGTCCAAGGAAATCCTGGCATTATGGGATTGTAGCACGATAGGACAGAATCTCCACAAACCCCACCCAAACCGTTCCGGATCTCCAGGATCCCACGGAAAGCCAAATCCCGGAGAATTCCCAGAACAATCCCAATTCTCCCCCACCCACCTGTCCTGGCGCCTCCATCTTGACCTCGTCCCCGGCGGGAATTTTGGGAACGGCGGCCGGAGCGGCCGGACACGCCTCGGCGGCGGCGGCCTCGCCCTTCTCCGCCTTGACCTTGACGTCGTCCAGGCTGAGCCCCGGCTGCGCCGCCGCCGGCGCCGGCTCCTTCTCGTCCTTGTCCAGCAGGTACCGCAGCAGCTGGTGATCCTTGCACTCCTTCTTCTTCTCCGCCTCGGCCATCCCGGAATTCCCGCCGCCGCCGGGATTCTCCTTCTTGTCCTGCTCGGCGGCCAGGCCGGGGATGTCGGAGGGGCTGCCCTCCTGCAGCAGGCGGTGCAGGATTTTGTGGCGCTCCGTCAGCGAGCTGTGCGAGGACGGGCACGGCGGCGGAGCCGGCGCGGCATTCCCGGGAACGCCGGCGCACACCAAGGAATCCTTGGAGGCGCCGTCGGCGTCGGCGTGGTGCTGCCGCAGCTGCTGCTCGGCCGTGCTGGCCAGCAGCTGCACCAGCCGGTGGCTCGTGCCTTGGGACACTTCCCGGCGCTGCTGCTGCCGTCCCCTGCACCGCCGCCGCCGCCTCGGAATTCCCGTGCGGAATTCCCGTCTCCGAGGCTTTGTCGGCGCCGTTGTTTTCTTGGATCATCTCGCCGAGGATGGAGGAGATCTCCTTGGCGTCCTTGGCGTCGGATTTGGGGCCGCCCACGCGGCCGGGCGAGTTTTGGGAGCTCGGCTGCCTCAAAACGCCGGATTTGCCGGAGGCTCCGGAAGAGCCGAGTTGACGGGAGCGTTGGGAAAAGGCCGGGAATTCCCGAGGAGGAGGAGGAGGAGGAGGAGGATGAGGATGAAGAGGAGGCGGAGGAAGCCGGGGAGTGCACGGATGGCGAGAAGGGAGCTCGGCACCTGGCAATCAAGCCGGGGCTGCCGCGGTGCCGTGGTGACAGGAACGGCGGCGCCGGAATTCCGGGGCTGCTCATGGGGGAGCTGCCGTGGGACAAAGGGTGGGAATTCCCGGCGGTTTGGCTTAAGGCAACGTTGGATCCCAGAGGATTCCCGAAATTCCCTTGGCCCGGGGCGGGATTGCCGGGATGAGGGGAGGGCGCGGCCATGACGGAGCCGTTGGATGGAGGGAGGGAAGGCGGCAGCGCCATTCCCGGCGCCGGAGGAACGTTGGGATTCACCCTGGGAAGGGCCAGGCCCGGGGCGGGGGCGTCCTGGGGGGACAGAATTCCGTGATCCCTGCGGGGGGGGGAAAAAACACATGGAAAAAATCAGGTTTTGGTGTTCCCCAAAGACGTTCCGGCAGCAGGAATTCCAAAAATTCCCTGCTGGGAATTCCGGCTGCTCCAAGGCTTTCTCATGGTTTGGAATTCCCAAATCCTGCTCCAATGGCAGGAAGGATCCCAAGAATTCCCTGCTCGGAAATCCGGCTGCTCCGAGGTTTTCACACGGTTTGGAATTCCCAGATCCTGTTCCGGGAACAGCAGGAATTCCAAAAAATTCCCTGCTCGGAATTCCAGCTGCTCCGACCCTTTTGTCCAGGCCTGGAATTCCCAAATTCTGCTCTGAGTACAGAAGGAATTCCAAAAATTCCCTGCTGGGAATTCCGGCTGCTCCAAGGCTTTCTCATGGTTTGGAATTCCCAAATCCTGCTCCAATGGCAGGAAGGATCCCAAAATTCCCTGCTCGGAATTCCAGCTGCTCCGAGGCTTTGGAATTCCCAGATCCTGTTCCGGGAACAGCAGGAATTCCAAAAATCCCTGCTCGGAATTCCGGCTGCTCCGAGGCTTTGGAACTCCCAGATCCTGTTCCGGGAACAGCAGGAATTCCAAAAAATTCCCTGCTTGGAATTCCGGCGGCCCCAAAGTTTTCTTGGGGTTTGGAATTCCCAAATTCTGCTCTGGGTACAGCAGGAATTCCAAAAAAATTCCCTGCTGGGAATTCTGGCTGCTCCAAGGTTTTCTCACGGTTTGGAATTCCCAGATCCTGTTCCGAGAACAGCAGGAATTCCAAAAAAATCCCTGCTCGGAATTCCAGCTGCTCTGACCCTTTTGCCCAGGTCTGGAATTCCTAGATCCTGTTCCGAGAACAGCAAGAATTCCAAAAAATTCCCTGCTCGGAATTCCGGCTGCTCCGACCCCTTTTTTGGGTCTGGAATTCCCAGATCAGCATTCCTGCCATCCCAGCCCCCTCATGCTGGCAAAAGTCGGTTTTCCCACATTTTTGGGGTTGTTCCAGGATTCCCTGGACCCGTTCCAGGAGCCCCAGAGGATCATTTTTCCCAGGAATTCTGACAGAAATTTTTGGGAGGGGAAATATCTCAATTCCAATTCCAATGCCAATTCCAAACCTAATTCCAATCCCAGTCCCGATCCCAATCCTAATTCTAATTCCAATCACAATCCCAATCCTAATCCCAATCCCAATCCCAATCCTAATGCTAAACCTGATCCTAATTCCAATCCCAATATCAATGCCAATCCCAATCCCGACTCTTTAAATATCAATCCCAATTCCAGACCCAATCCCAGGGCAAATCCTAATCCCAATCCTAATCCTAATTCCAATCCCAATGCCAACTCTAATCTCAATTCCAATCCTGATGCCAATGCCGATCCTAATCCCAATCCCAATCCTTATTCCAGTCCCAATCCCAAAACCAATCGTAATCCCAATTCCAATCCCAATCCCAATTCCAACCCCAGTCCCAATCCCATCCCCAATCCCAACTCTAATCTCAATCCCAACCCTGATAGCAATGCCAAACCAAATCCCAATCCCAAAACCAATCCTAATCCCAATTCCAACTCCAACCCCAATTCCATTTCCAGCCCCAGTCCCAGTCCCAATCCCAATCCCAATCCCAACTCTAATCTCAATCCCAATCCTGATGCCAATGCCAATCCTAATTCCAATTCCAATTCCAATTCTAATCCCAATTCCATTTCCAGCCCCAGTCCCAATTCCAATCCCAATTCTAATCTCAATCCCAACCGATACCAATGCCAATCCTAATCCCAATTCCAATCCCAATCCCAAAACCAATCCCAATTCCAACCCCAATTCCATTTCCAGCCCCAGTCCCTGTCCCAACCCCAATCCCAACTCTAATCTCAATCCCAATCCTGATGCCAATGCCAATCCTAATCCCAATCCCAATCCCAAAACCAATCCTAATCCCAAAACCAATCCTAATCCCAATCCCAATTCCATTTCCAGCCCCAGTCCCTGTCCCAACCCCAATCCCAACTCTAACCTCAATCCCAACCGATACCAATGCCAATGCCAATCCTAATCCCAATCCCAAAACCAATTCCAATCCCTACTCTAATCTCAATCCCAACCAATACCAATGCCAATCCTAATCCCAATCCCAATCCCAAAACAAATCCTAATCCCAATCCCAATCCCAATCCCAACTCTAACCTCAATCCCAACCGATGCCAATGCCAATCCTAATCCCAATCCCAATCCTTATTCCAGTCGCAATCCCAAAACCAATCCTAATCCCAATTCCTAATCCCAATTCCAATTCCAACCCCAATTCCATTTCCAGCCCCAGTCCCAATCCCATCCCCAATCCCAACTCTAATCTCAATCCCAATCCTGATGCCAATGCCAATCCTAATCCCAATCCCAATCCTTATTCCAGTCCCAATCCCAAAACCAATCCTAATCCCAATTCCAACCCCAATTCCATTTCCAGCCCCAGTCCCAATTCCAATCCCAATCCCAACTCTAATCTCAATCCCAATCCTGATGCCAATGCCAATCCTAATCGTAATCCCAATCCCAATCCCAATCCCAGCCCCAACCCAGCACTGAGGACCCAGGGAATGCCTGGATGAAGCCAAGGCTAGATTTCCAGGAAAAATTCCTCACCCAGAGTTTGGAAAACCCCCGGAAAATTTTTCCTTGGAAAACACCACAATTCCCAAAACCTCCAGAATTCTGGGAAAAACTCAAAAGAGGGGAAAAAACAACGGAAAAATCCCCACAAAACTGGAAAAAACCTAGGGCGGGATCAGCGCCCGGAGCTCCATCCCTGCCCTCTCTGGGTGATTCCCAGCTCTGCTCCCGGCCGGAATTCTGAGGAATTCCATGGAATTCTGCGGGATTTGATGGGAATTCCATGGAATTCCGAGGGATTCCCGGGAATTGCGTACCTCTCGATGACGTGGATGCCCATGATGAAGGGCTGCAGCTCCGGGCTCGAGGGGTAGCAGAGCTTGCACTTGGTGTGGGCGCTCAGCACGGAGCCGTCGCTCAGCGTGAAGCGGTACGAGGGGCTGAAGGCCGTGCCCCGCGTCATCACTGGGGGGAAACACAGAATTCCAGGGAAAAATATGGGAAAATCACGGGAAATCCCAAGAAAATCCTAAAAGTCGTGATAGGGCAAAGGGAAAGTCAGCACGGAGCCATAACTCAGCGTGAGGGGGATGAGGGGCTGAGGGCCCTGCCGGGGTCATCACTGAGGGGAAAAACACTGAATTCCAGGAAAAACCATGGAAAAATCCCAAGAAAATCCTGATAAAATCCCAATCCAATCCAAAAACCCCAATTTAATGGAAATCTAATCCCAAAAACCACAACAGGGGACGAGGAGGATCAGCACGGAGCTGTCGCTCAGTGTGAAGGGGGTGAGGGGCTGAAGGCCGTGCCCCGCGTCATCACTGGGGAAAAACACACAGAATTCCAGGGAAAAATATGGGAAAAGCATGGCAAACCCCGAGAAAATCCTGAGAAAATCCCAAGAAAATCCTAAAAATCGTGATAGGGCAAAGGGAAAGTCAGCACGGAGCCATAACTTAGGGTGAGGGGGATGAGGGGCTGAGGGCCCTGCCGGGGTCATCACTGAGGGGAAAAACACTGAATTCTAGGAAAAAACATGGAAAAATCCCAGGAAAATCCTGATAAAATCCCAATCTAATTCAAAAAACCCCAATTCAATGGAAATCTGATCCCAAAAACCCCAACAGGGCACAAAGAGGATTAGCACGGAGCCGTCGCTCAGTGTGAGGGGGATGAGGGGCTGAAGGCCGCGCCCCGCATCATCACTGAGGAAAAACACACAGAAATCCATGGAAAAATACGGAAAAATCACAGAAATTCCTAAGAAAATCCCATGAAAATCCTGAAAATGAGAATAAAACTAAGGGAGGAGCAGCACGGAGCCGTCGCTCAGCGTGAAGCGGTACGAGGGGCTGAAGGCCGTGCCCCGCGTCATCACTGGGGAGAAACACACAGAATTCCAGGGAAAAATATGGGAAATTATGGCAAAATCCCAAGAAAATCCTAAAAGTCGTGACAGGGCAAAGGGAAAGTCAGCACGGAGCCATAACTCAGCGTGAGGGGGATGAGGGGCTGAGGGCCCTGCCGGGGTCATCACTGAGGGGAAAAACACTGAATTCCAGGAAAAACCATGGAAAAATCCCAAGAAAATCCTGATAAAATCCCAATCCAATCCAAAAACCCCAATTTAATGGAAATCTAATCCCAAAAACCACAACAGGGGACGAGGAGGATCAGCATGGAGCTGTCGCTCACTGTGAAGGGGATGAGGGGCTGAAGGCCGTGCCCCGCGTCATCACTGGGGAAAAACACACAGAATTCCAGGGAAAAATATGGGAAAATCACGGGAAATCCTCAGAAAATCCTGAGAAAATCCCAAGAAAATCCTAAAAATCGTGATAGGGCAAAGGGAAAGTCAGCACGGAGCCATAACTTAGGGTGAGGGGGATGAGGGGCTGAGGGCCCTGCCGGGGTCATCACTGAGGGGAAAAACACTGAATTCTAGGAAAAAACATGGAAAAATCCCAAGAAAATCCTGACAAAATCCTAATCCTATCAAGAAAACCCCAATTCAATGAAAATCTAATCCCAAAAACCCCAATAGGACCCAGGGAGGATCAGCATGGAGCCATCGCTCAGCGTGAGGAGGACAAGGGCCTGAGTGCCGTGCCAGGATCATTACTGAGGGGAAAATCACCTAAATCTCAGAAAAATCCTGGGAAAACCTGAACTAAATCCTGAGAAAAATCCCAATTGAATCCAAAAAACCCCAATTCAACTAAAATCTAATTCCAAAAACCCCAACTGGGCACAGGGAGGATCAGCACAGAGCCGTCGTGCAGCGTGAGGGGAATGAGAGACTGAGGGCTGTGACCTGCCTCATCACTGAGGGAAAAAACACTGAATTACAGGGAAAAACATGGAAAAATCCTGAGAAAATCTCCAAAAAATCCCAATCTAATTCCAAAAACTTCAATCCAATTCCAACTTGATCCCAAAAACCTCAACAGGGCCCAGGCAGGATCAGCACAGAGCGCTCATTCAGCATGAAAGGGATGAGGGGCTGATGGTGGTGCCAGGGTCAACGCTGAGGGGAAAAACACTGAATTCCAAGGATAATTGTGCAAAAATTTTAAAAAACTTTATGAAGATTCTGATAAAATCCCAAGAAAATTCTAAAAATCATGAAAGATCCCCGGGAGGATCAGCACAGAGCCGTCACTCAGCCTGAAGGGGACAAGGGCCTGAGGGCCCTGCCAGGGTCATCACTGAGGCAGAAAACGACTGAATTCCAGGGAAAAACATGGAAAAATCCCACAAAAATCCAGCTCCAACCCCAAAACCCCACCACCACCCACAAAAAACCATCTTACCATCACCACCTCCCCAAAAAAACCCTCAAACCCACCCAAAAGAAAAAAACCCCACACGCCGACCCCGGCAAAACGCCGCCGCCATTTTCTCCTCCTCTTCCCAACCTGCGTCGGGAACAAAAAAACCCAAAATCCGGGGATTTTTCCCAGTTTTTTCGCACGGAGAAGATTCCCCGGGGGGAAAAGGCATTGGGTACCTTCCTGAAAGAGCTGCTTGGCGTAGGAGGGCTCGCGGCCCTGGGGCTGGAAGAAGGCGTAGATGCATTTGCGCACCAGATCCTCCCAGCCCGTCCGGCCGGCGGCGCGCAGCGAGCTGGTGTCGATGGAGATGATTTTTCCTGGGAAGGTGAAAATAAAGAAAAAAAAAGGAGAATTTGTGGAGATTTGGGGGATTTGGGATGTTGGGAGCGGTGCGAGGAGTTGTTGGAGGAGGTTGGGGGTGGTGGGGTGGGGATGGGGTTGAGGGTCTGTGGAGCCCACCCCGAAGCATTTCGGGATTAATGATGGATCGAAAGCCATCCAGAAGGGTTTTTATGGAATTCAGGGATGGAAAAGGGAAGAGATTCCCAGGGGATTCCCAAAATTCCTTCCCATAGATGAGTCAGGATGGGGATGGGTTCAACGCCAGGGTGGGAGAGCTGGGAATGGAGGGAATTCCCTGGGAAAAGGGAAAAATGGGATTTGGGAAGGAATTCTGCAATTCCCAGAGAATCCCTGGGAGTGTCCAAGGAAAAGTTGGAAGAACCTGGGACTGTGGGAATGGGATGGGATTGAAGGTCCATGGATCCCATCCCAAATCATTCCGGGATTCTGGGATCCAGGATCCATCCTGAGGGATTTTTATGGGATTTTGGGATGGAAAAGGGAAGGGAGACCCTTCCTGGAGTCCTGAATTCCCAGGGAATTCCCAAAATTCCTTCCCAGAGAGGAGCTGGGATGGGGATGGATCCAGTGCCAGGCTGGGAGAGCTGGGAATGGAGGGAATTCCCTGGGAAAAGGGGGAAATGGGATTTGGGAAGGAATTCCCAGAGAATCCCTGGGAGTGTCCAAGGAAAGGCTGGAAAATCCCGGAATTGTGGGGTGGGAATGGGATGGGATTGAAGCTCCAGGGATCCCATCCCAAACCATTCCGGGATTCTGGGATTGGGACACTCAGAATCCATCCCCAGGGATTTTTATGGGATTTGGGGATGGAAAAGGGAAGTGAGATCCCCGAATTCCAAGGGAATTTCCGAAATTCCTTCCAGAAGATAAGTTGGGATGGGGATGGGTTCAATGCCAGGCTGGGAGAGCTGGGAATGGAGGGAATTCCCTGGGAAAAGGGGAAAATGGGATTTGGGAAGGGATTCTGCAATTCCCAGAGAATCCCTGGGAGTGTCAAGGAAAGGTTGGAGCACCCCGGGATTCAGACTGGGACGCGAACGAATCTCCACAAATCCCACCCAAACCGTTCCGGAATTCCACCGCTCCCACCTTTCGCTCCAGAGCCCCAAAATCCCGGGAATTTGGCCTGAAACCCCCGTGAGTGTTTGGGATGTACCTGTGGTGTCCTGCTTGGTGACGAAGGACTCGCCGGGCGCCGGGGCGGCCGGGCGCGGCAGCCGCCGGGCGATGCAGATCAGACACGACTGGAAATCTGGGAAAAAGCACCGGGAAAAACGGCGGGAATGGCGGAACCGCCCCGGCTCCCCGAAGCTCGAACCTCGCTCCCTCAGGGATTGCGTTCCCTGCCCTGGGAAGCGCTTCCCTGAGGAAATGGGATGGGATTCCCTGAAATTCCCTGGGAAAAGCTCGGGGGGATTAACTGGAGAGGGTTCTGGGGGGTGGTGGATTTGGGATAATGAAATTCCAGGGATTGTTGGGATTTGGTGCTAAAACACTGGGATTTGGGCCTTCCGGGTGGGAAATCCTGTGGGAATTGTGGGATTCATCCCGGGAATGCGATGGGAGAAGAGAGATGGGACAGGGAAAGGGGATCCGGCCCTGTCCCCAGTCCCAATCCTGAGCCTGCATTCCCATTCCCATTCCCAATCCCATCCCAATCCCAATCCCAATCCCAATCCCAATCCCATCCCAATCCTGCACTGCATTCCCATTCCATTCCTTCCCACCCTAAACTTAATCCTAATTCTGTTTTCCCATCCAAATCCCATCCCAATCCCAATCCATCCTATCCCACCCCCAATCCTGCACTGCCATCCCATTCCCCTCCTGCTCCATCCCAATCCCATTCCCAATCCCATTCCCATTCCCAATCCTGCTCCATTCCTTCCCACCCTAAACTTATCTGAATTCTGTTTTCCCATCCCAATCCCATCCCAATCCCAATCCATCCTATTCCATCCTATCCCACCCCAATCCTGCACTGCCACCCCAATCCCATCCCAATGGCAATTCCAATCCCAGTTCCAAACCAAACACCAATCCTGCTCCATCCCAATCCCATCCCATCCCATCCCATCCCATCCCATCCCATCCCAATCCCATCCCATTCCAATCCAATCCCAATCCCAATCCCAATCCCAATCCCATCCCAATCCCAATCCCAATCCCATCCCATCCCATCCCACCCCACCCCAATCCCATCCCAATGGCAATTCCAATCCCAGTTCCAAACCAAACACCAATCCTGCTCCATCCATCCCATCCCATCCCAACCCATCCCATCCCATCCCATCCCATCCCATCCCATCCCATCCCAATCCCATCCCATCCCATCCAATCCCATCCCATCCCACCCCACCCCAATCCCATCCCAATGGCAATTCCAATCCCAGTTCCAAACCAAACACCAATCCTGCTCCATCCATCCCAATCCCATCCCATCCCATCCCATCCCATCCCATCCCAATCCCATCCCATTCCAATCCCATCCCAATCCCAATCCCAATCCCAATCCCAATCCCAATCCCAATCCCGATCCCATCCCAATCCCAATCCCAATCCCATCCCTGCTCTGCCATCCCATCACAATCATCCTGCACTGCTATTCCATCCCAAAACCCAATCCCATTCCAATTCTGCATTCCCACGCCACCCCAATCCTGCACTGCCATCCCATTCCCCTCCTGCTCCATCCCAATCCCAATCCCAATCCCAATCCCAACCCATCCTATTCCATCCTATCCCACCCCAATCCTGCACTTCAATCCCAATCCCAATTCTGCATTCCCATCCCCTCTCAATCCCAATCCTCTCCCATCCCATCCCAAACCTCATCCATTCTGCTTTCTCATCCATTCCCAATCCCAATCCCAATCCCAATCCCAATCCCAATCCCAATCCCAATCCCAATCCCAATCCCAATCCCAATCCTGCAATCCCATCCCACATCAATCCCAATCCCAACATTCATGCCATCCATCCCAATCCCAATCCCAATCCCAATTCCATCCATCCTAATCCCAATCCCAATCCCCATGCCATTCATCCTAATCCCAATCCCAATCCCATCCCAAATCCCAACCCCAACCCCAACCCCAACCCCGCAACCCCAATGTCCATGCCATCCATCCTAATCCCAATCTCAATCCCAATCCCCATCCTAATCCCAATCCCAATCCTGCAATCCCATCCCACATCAATCCCAATCCCAATATTCATGCCATCCATCCTAATCCCAATCCCAATCCCAAATTCCCAATCTCAATCCCAATCCCAATCCCCATGCCATCCATCCTGATCCCCAAATCCCAAATCCCCAAACCAAATCCCAAATCCCAATCCCCAAAATCCCAAATCCCAAATCCCCAATCCCAACCCCACCTTCCCCCTCCTCCTGGAAGGCGCGGGGCTGGCTGACGGTGAAGCACTGCATGGCCTCGTAACCCACAACTCCAACCCCAACCCCAAATCTCAAACCCCCAAATCCGAAATCTCAAATCCCCAATCCCAAATCCCAAATCCCAAATCCTAAATCGCAAATCCCCAATCCTCAATCCCAATCTCAAATCCCCAAATCCCAAATCCCCAATTCCCACCTTCTCCCTCCTCCTGGAAGGCGCGGGGCTGGCTGACGGTGAAGCACTGCATGGCCTCGTAACCCACAACTCCAATCCCAAATCCCCAAATCTCAAATCCCAAATCCCAACCCCAAACCCCCAAATCCCAAATTCCCAAAATCCCCAATTCCCACCTTCTCCCTCCTCCTGGAAGGCGCGGGGCTGGCTGACGGTGAAGCACTGCATGGCCTTGTAACCCAAACTCCAACCCCAACCCCAAATCTCAAACCCCCAAATCCGAAATCTCAAATCCCCAATCCCAAATCCCAAATCCTAAATCCCAAATCCCCAATCCTCAATCCCAATCCCAAATCCCAAATCCCCAATTCCCACCTTCTCCCTCCTCCTGGAAGGCGCGGGGCTGGCTGACGGTGAAGCACTGCATGGCCTCGTAACCCACAACTCCAATCCCAAATCCCCAAATCTCAAACCCAAACCCCCAATCCCAAACCCCCAAATCCCAAATTCCCAAAATCCCCAATTCCCACCTTCGCCCTCCTCCTGGAAGGCGCGGGGCTGGCTGACGGTGAAGCACTGCATGGCCTCGTAGCGCTGCCGCAGCTCCGCCTGCTCCGCCCCGGCCTCGTCCGGCGGCCGCACCAGCATGCGGCACTGGAACGTGTGGCTGCCCCGCCGCGACGGCTCCTGCGGCCACGGCACCCCGTTCACTGCCGGAAAAAACGGGGAAAAATCGGGAATTAGGGATGTGGGAATTCCCAAAGATCCCCGGGATCTGGGGTCCCACACCAGCACCCGGCACTGGAACGTGTGGCTGCCCCGCCGCGACGGCTCCTGCGGCCACGGAACCCCGTTCACTGCCGGGAAAAACGGGAAAAAATGGGAAAAATGGGAATTAGGGATGTGGGAATGAGCCATAATCATGGACTTGTGGAATTCCCAAAGATCCTTGGGATTGAAAAAACTGCTGGGGGGAATCCAGTCAGAATTCCCAACGATCTCCTGGGATTTGAGGAGCACAAATCTGGATGGAATTCCCAAAGATCTCCTGGGATTTGAAGAGCACAAATCCGGATGGAATTCCCAAATATCCCTGGGATTTGAGGAGCACAAATCCGGATGGAATTCCCAAACATCCCTGCGATTTGAGGAACTGGGGTGGGAATAAACCCACATGAAATAAAAAACGGAAATATCAATAAAATAGAAATAAATAAAAAAAAAAAGAAATTAAAGTAAAAATAAAAATAAAAATAAAAGTAAAAATAAAAATAAAAGTAAAAATAAAAATTAAAATTAAAAATAAAAATAAAATTTAAACTTAAAATAAAAATAAAAATAAAAATAAAATTTGAAGTAAAAATGAAAATCAATTTTTAAAAAATTTAAATAGTTTTTCAAAATTAACAACCCCCCATCCCAATATTCCCAACCCCCACCCCTCTCCCAATCCTTGTGTCCATTCCCGAATTCTCCGGGATTTTTCTCCAGGATTTTCCCAAATTTTCCGGGATTTTCCCAAATTTCCCGGGATTTTCCCCGGATTTCCCGCCCCTGCGTACCCAGGGATTTGGGGAGCAGGTTCTTGACGAACTCGGCGTGGTCGCCCACGTGCAGGATGCTGTACACGCTGGAGTTCATCAGCTCCTCCTGCCCGTAGCCCAGGTACCCCGTCACGTTCTCCGACACGAACACGATGCGCCCCTCGCGGTTCACCACGAAGAAAAACCCGTCCAGGGCCTGGGCAGGGAAAAAAACGGGAAAAAATCCCAAGGTTTTATCCCAAATAGCACGAAAATGGGAAAGAATTCCGAGGTTTTATCCCAAATATCCCAAAAACGGGAAAGATTTCCAAGGTTTTATCCCAAATAGCATGAAAATTGCAAAAATTCCGAGGTTTTATCCCAAATATCCCGTCACGTTCTCTGACACGAACGCGAGCCGACCCTCCCAGTTGAACACGAAGAAAAACCCGTCCAGGGCTTGGAACAGGAAAGAATTCCAAACGTTTTATCCTGAATATCCCAAAAATGGGAAAGAATCTCAAGGTTTTATCTCAAATATCCCATAAAAGGGAAAGAATTCCGAGATTTTATCCCAAATATCCCGTCACGTTCTCCGACACGAACATGATGCGCCCCTCACCGTTCACCACAAAGAAAAACCTGTCCAGGGCCTGGGGAGGGAAAAAAATGGGAAAAAATTCCAAGTTTTATCCCAAATAGCATGAAAACGGGAAAGAATTCTGAGGTTTTATCCCAAATATCCCAAAAACAGGAAAGATTTCCAAGGTTTTATCCCAAATAGCATGAAAATTGCTAAGAATTCCGAGGTTTTATCCCAAATATCCCAAAAACGGGAAAGATTTCCAAGGTTTTATCCCAAATAGCATGAAAATTGCAAAAATTCCGAGGTTTTATCCCAAATATCCCGTCACGTTCTCTGACATGAACGCGAGCCGACCCTCCCAGTTGAACACGAAGAAAAACCCATCCAGGGCTTGGAACAGGAAAGAATTCCAAAGGTTTTATCCCGAATATCCCAAATATGGGAAAGAATCGCAAGGTTTTATCTCAAATATCCCAAAAACGGGAAAGAATTCCAAGTTTTTATCCCAAATATCCCATCACGTTCTCCGACACGAACACGATGCGCCCCTCACCGTTCACCACAAAGAAAAACCTGTCCAGGGCCTGGGGAGAGAAAAAAATGGGAAAAAATTCCAAGGTTTTATCCCAAATAGCACGAAAATTGCTAAGAATTCCGAGGTTTTATCCCAAATATCCCAAAAACGGGAAATATTTCCAAGGTTTTATCCCAAATAGCATGAAAATTGCAAAAATTCCGAGGTTTTATCCCAAATATCCCGTCACGTTCTCTGACACGAACGTGATCCGACCCTCCCAGTTGAACATGAAGAAAAACCCGTCCAGGGCTTGGAACAGGAAAGAATTCCAAACGTTTTATCCTGAATATCCCAAATATGGGAAAGAATCGCAAGGTTTTATCTCAAATATCCCAAAAACGGGAAAGAATTCCAAGTTTTTATCCCAAATATCCCGTCACATTCTCCAACACGAACATGATGCGCCCCTCACCGTTCACCACAAAGAAAAACCTGTCCAGGGCCTGGGGAGGGAAAAAAATGGGAAAAAATTCCAAGTTTTATCCCAAATAGCATGAAAACGGGAAAAAATTCCAAGGTTTTATCCCAAATATCCCGTCACATTCTCCGACACGAACACGATGCGCCCCTCGCGGTTCACCACGAAGAAAAACCCGTCCAGGGCCTGGGCAGGGAAAAAACGGGAAAAAATCCCAAGGTTTTATCGCAAATAGCAGGAAAATTGCTAAGAATTCCAAGGTTTTATCCCAAATATCCCGTCACGTTCTCCGACACGAACGCGATCCGACCCTCCCAGTTGAACACGAAGAAAAACCCGTCCAGGGCCTGGGGAGGGAAAAACCGGGGAAAAATTCCAAGGTTTTATCACAAATATCACGAAAATTGCTAAGAATTCCAAGGTTTTATCTCAAATATGAAAACGGGAAAGAATTCCGAGGTTTTATCCCAAATATCCCATTGTGTTCTCCGACACGAATGCGATCCGACCCCTCCCAGTTGAACATGAAGAAAAACCCATCCAGGGCTTGAAACAGGAAAGAATTCCAAAGGTTTTATCCCAAATATCCCAAAAACGGGAAAGAATCTCAAGGTTTTATCTCAAATATCCCATAAAAGGGGAAAGAATTCCAAGGTTTTATCACAAATATCACAAAAATGGGAAAGAATTCCAAGGTTTTATCCCGTCACGTTCTCCGACATGAACGGAATCCAACTCTTCAAGGTTCACCACAAAGAAGAACCCATCCAGGGCCTGGAGCGGGAATGGAATTCCAGAGGGGGATCACGGAAGGGGAGGAGGATGAAATTCCAGAGGGTGTTCCCGGAGCTGGGAATGGAAAACATGGTGGAGACTTGGTCATTTCATGGAAAACATGGTGGAGACTTGACCATGGAGAAGGTTCCTTCGAAGCTTTTGGAGCCCCACTCTGGGAATTCCAGGATTCCACTTGGGATCCAAGATCCACCTCGGTTGTTGCCGGATTTGGGTCCTCAGATCCCAAGATTCCAGACAGGATCCAAGATTTGGAATCCCTCAAGTCCTGGGATTCCAGTCGGGATCCGAGATCCATCTTGGTCATTCCAATGGACTCCCATGGATTTGGCTCCACGAGTGTGGAGAAAGTTCTGGCAAATCTTCACTGGATTCCAACTCTGGGAATTCCAGGATTCCTGTCAGGATCCAAGATCCACCTCGGTCATTCCAAAGGATTCTCATGGATTTGGGTCCTTGAGTGTGGAGAATATTCCACGGAAAATCGGGTGGGTCCTTGAGTGTGGACAACGTTCCGTGAAAGTCTGGCTGGATTCCTGCTCTGGGAATCCCAGGATTCCAGCTGGGATCCAAGATTTGGGTTCTCATATCCCCAAATTCCAACTGGGGTCAAAGATCCACCTTGGTTATTCCTGGAATCCCAGGATTCCAACCAGGATCCATGACGCACCTCGGTCATTCCAATGGATTCCCACAGTTTTGGGTCTTTGAGTGTGGAGAAGGTTCCTTCAAAGCTTGGCTGGGTTCCCGCTCTGGGAATTCCAGCATTCCAGTCGGGATCCAGGATCCACCGTGGTCATTCCAATGGATTCCCATGGATTTGGACCCTTGAGTGTGGAGAAGATTCCACGGAAAATCAGGTGGGCTCTTGAGCGTGGAGAACGTTCCATGCAAGTTCAGGTGGATTCCTGCTCTGGGAATTCCAGGATACCACTTGGGATCCAAGACCCACCTTGAGTTTCAAAGATCCAATTTTTCTTTCCTCGATTTGCATCCTTGAATCCCAGGATTCCAGACGGGATCCAAGATCCACCTTGGTCATTCCCATGGATTTGGCTCCAGGAGTGTGGAGAACATTCCCTCAAAACTTGGCTGGGTTCCCGCTCTGGGAATCCCAGGATTCCAGCTGGGATCCAAGATTTGGCTCCTCATATCCCAAAATTCCAATCAGGACCAAAGATCCACCTTGGTCATTCCTGGAATCCCAGGATTCCAGCCGGGATCCAAGATCCACCTTGGTCATTTCAAAGGATTCCCATGGATTTGGCTCCATGAGTGTGGAGAAGGTTCCCTCAAAGCTTGGCTGGGTTCCCGCTCTGGGAATTCCAGCATGCCAGTCGGGATCCAGGATCCATCGTGGTCATTCCAATGGATTCCCATGGATTTGGATCCTGGAGTGTGGAGAAGATTCCACGGAAAATCAGGTGGGCTCTTGAGCGTGGAGAATGTTCCATGGAAGTTCAGGTGGATTCCTGCTCTGGGAATTCCAGGATTCCACTTGGGATCCAAGATCCACCTTGAGTTTCAAAGATCCAATTTTTCTTTCCTGGATTTGCATCCTTGAATCCCAGGATTCCAGTTGGGATCAGGGATTTGGCTCCTCAAATCCCAAAATTCCAATCAGGACCAAAGATCCACCTTGGTCATTCCTGGAATCCCAGGATTCCAGCCGGGATCCAAGATCCACCTTGGCTATTCCAATGGATTTGGCTCCAGGAATGTGGAGAAGGTTTCTTCAAAGCTTGGCTGGATTCCCGCTCAGGGAATCCCAGGATTCCACTTGGGATCCAAGATCCACCTTGGTCATTCCAATGGACTCCCATGGATTTGGCTCCATGAGTGTGGAGAAAGTTCTGGCAAATCTTCACTGGATTCCAACTCTGGGAATTCCAGGATTCCACTTGGGATCCAAGATCCACCGCGGTCATTCCAAAGGATTCTCATGGATTTGGGTCCTTGAGTGTGGAGAATATTCCAGGGAAAATCGGGTGGGCTCTTGAGCGTGGAGAACGTTCCATGGAAGTTCAGGTGGATTCCGGCTCTGGGAATTCCAGGATACCACTTGGGATCCAAGAGCCACCTTGAGTTTCAAAGATCCAATTTTTCTTTCCTCGATTTGCATCCTCGAATCCCAGGATTCCAGCTGGGATCCAAGATTTGGGTTCTCAAATCCCAGAATTCCAACTGGGGTCAAAGATCCACCTTGGTCATTCCTGGAATCCCAGGATTCCAGCCGGGATCCATGATCCACCTTGGTCATTCCAATGGATTTGGCTCCATGAGTGTGGAGAAGGTTCCCTCAAAGCTTGGCTGGGTTCCCACTCTGGGAATTCCAGGATTCCACTTGGGATCCAAGATCCACCTTGGTCATTCCAAAGGACTCCCATGGATTTGGCTCCATGAGTGTGGAGAAAGTTCTGGCAAATCTTCACTGGATTCCAACTCTGGGAATTCCAGGATTCCATTCAGGATCCAGGATCCACCGTGGTCATTCCAATGGATTCCCATGGATTTGGATCCTTGAGTGTGGAGAAGATTCCACAGAAAATCAGGTGGGCTCTTGAGCATGGAGAACGTTCCATGGAAGTTCAGGTGGATTCCTGCTCTGGGAATTCCAGGATACCACTTGGGATCCAAGATCCACCTTGAGTTTCAAAGATCCAATTTTTCTTTCCTCGATTTCCATCCTTGAATCCCAGGATTCCAGTTGGGATCAGGGATTTGGCTCCTCAAATCCCAAAATTCCAATCAGGACCAAAGATCCACCTTGGTCATTCCTGGAATCCCAGGATTCCAGCCGGGATCCAAGATCCACCTTGGTCATTCCAATGGATTCCAATCGATTTGGGTCCTTGAGTGTGGAGAAAGTTCCCTCAAAGGTTGGTTGGATTCCCGCTCTGGGAATTCCAGGATTCCAGCTGGGATCCAAGATCCAACTTCGTCATTCCTGGATTTGGGTCCTCAGATCCCAGGATTCCAGTTGGGATCAAAGACCCACTTCGATTATTCCTCATCCTGATCCTGATCCTAACCCCAATCTCAACCATAATCTTAGTCCTAGTCCCAATCCCAAACTTTTTCCTTTGGAACTCCCATCTCCTGGAAAACTCCCGGTCATTCAAACCCTAAAACCCGGCATTGAAACCCCCAAATCCCATAAAAACCTGGGATTAAAGCCCCAAATCCCAAAATCCAAACCCTAAAACCGGGATTAAAGCCCCCAAATCCCATAAAAACCTGAAATTTAAAACCCCATCAAAACCTGGGATTAAAACTCCACAAAACCCCAGGACTAAAGCCCCCAAACCCCATAAAAACCTGGGATTAAAGCCCCCAAACCCCATAAAAAACCTGGGATTAAAACCCCAGAATCCCAAAAAATCAAACCCTAAAATCCAAGGATTGTAGCCCAAAAACCCCATAAAAACCTGGGACTAAAGCCCCCAAACCCCATAAAAAACTTGGGATTAAAGCCCCATAGAAACCTGGGATTAAGAGCCCAAAACCTGAGATTAAAGCCCCCAAACCCCATAAAAAACTTGGGATTAAAGCCCCAAAATCCCCAAATCCAAAACCCAAAACCCAGGATTAAACCCCCCTAGTCCCATAAAAACCTGGGATTAAGAGCACAAAACCTGGGACTAAACCCCCAAATCCCATAAAAACTCAGGATTAAAGGCCCCAAACCCCATTAAAACCTGGAATTAAAAACCCATAAAAACTTGGGATTAAAACCCCCAAACTCCTTAAAAACCTGGGATTAAAACTCCATAAAAACCTGGGATTAAAGCCCCAAAATCCCAAAATCCAAACCCTAAGCCCAGGATTAAAGCCCTCTAGTCCCATAAAAACCTGACATTTAAAACCCCATCAAAACCTGGGATTAAGAGCCCGAAACCTGGGATTAAAGCCCCCAAACCCCATAAAAAATTTGGGATTGAAAACCCCAAAATCCCAAATTCCAAATCCTAAAACCTGGGATTAAAGCCCCCAAACCCCTTAAAAACCTGGAATTAAAACCCCAAAATCCCAAAATCCAAACCCAAAAACCCAGGATTAAAGCCCCCAAACCCCATAGAAACCTGGGATTAAAGCCCCATAGAAACCTGGGATTAAGAGCCCAAAACCTGAGATTAAAGCCCCCAAATCCCATAAAAAACTTGGGATTAAAGCCCCAAAATCCCAAAATCCAAACCCTAAAACCTGGGATTAAAGCCCCAAAACTACATCAAAAACTGGGGATTCAAACCCCCAAATCCCCAAATTTAAACCCCAAAACCTGGGATTAAAGCCCCAAATCCCCCAATTTAAACCCCAAAACCCGGGATTAAAGCCCCCAAACCCCATAAAAACCTGGGATAGAAGGCCCCAAACCCCATAAAACCTGGGATTAAAACTCCATAAAAACCTGGGACTAAAGCCCCCAAATCCCATAAAAACCCAGGATTAAAGCCCCAAACCCCATAAAATACCTGGGATTAAAACTCCATAAAAACCTGGGATTAAAGCCCCCAAACCCCATAAAACCTGGGATTAAATCCCCCAAATCCCCAAATTTAAACCCCAAAACCCAGGATTAAAGCCACAGAACTCCATAAAAACCTGGGATAAAATCCCCCAATTCCCAAAATTCAAACCTGGGATTAAATCCCCCAAATCCCATAAAAACCTGGAATTTTAAACCACATAGAAACCTGGGATTAAGAGCCCAAAACCTGAGATTAAAGCCCCCAAATCCCATAAAAAACTTGGGATTAAAGCCCCAAAATCCCCAAATCCAAACCCTAAAACCCGGGATTAAAGCCCCCAAACCCCATAAAAAACTTGGGATTAAAGCCTCAAAATCCCCAAATTTAAACCCCAAAACCCAGGATTAAAGCCCCAAACCCCACAAAAACCTGGGATTAAAACTCCATAAAAACCTGGGATTAAAGCCCCCAAATCCCAAAATCCAAACCCGAAAACCTGGGATGAAAGCCCCCAAATCCCATAAAAACCTGAAATTTAAAACCCCATCAAAACCTGGCATTAACAGCCCAAAACCTGGGATTAAAGCCCCCAAATCCCATAAAAACCTGGGATTAAAAACCCAAATCCCAAATTTAAACCCTAAAATGTGGGATTACAGCCCAAAAACCCCATAAAAACCTGGGATTAAAACTCTAAAACCCCATAAAACCTGGGATTAAAGCCCCATAGAAACCTGGGATTAAGAGCCCAAAACCTGAGATTAAAGCCCCCAAACCCCATTAAAAATTTAAGATTAAAGCCCCAAAATCCCAAAATCCAAACCCTAAAACCCAGGATTAAAACCCCAAAACTACATCAAAAACTGGGGATTAAACCCCCAAATCCCCAAATTTAAACCCCAAACCCCGGGATTAAAGCCCCCAAGCCCCAGATTTGGCCCATTCCCGTTTTTCCCGTCCCCATCCCGGATTTTCCCCGGGAATTCCGAGCCCCACCTCGAGCAGCAGCGGCCCCAGCGACTCCTTCTCGATGACGCCCTGGCTGCTGGAGGAGATGTCCGATTTCTGCACGTCGTCATCCGCCGTTTTTTCTGGGAAAAAACACCCCAAAAAGCAAATTTACAATTTTTCAACCAAAAAATCAAATTTGGTTTTTTTCCCCTAATTTAATTCTCAAAAAAATCAGAAATTTTCACTTTTTCAACCCCAAATTTGTGGGGAAAAAATCAGATTTTGGGGTTTTTTTTTTCTGGAGTTTAATTCTGGATTTTTTTTGCTCTTCGGGTAGAAGTTGAAATCGAGATTTCCACAATTTTTTCCCCATTTTCCCAAGAATTTTCCCCGTTTTTTACTGATTTTTTTCCCTGAGTTTTTCTGGATTTTCTCCAATTTTTCTCAGATTCTTTCATGATTTTTCCCCAGATTTTTCTGTGAATTTTCCCTGAATTTTTTTCTGAAGTTTACCCCATTTTTTCTTTTTTTTCCTCCAAATTTTTCCCAAAATTTTCCTAATTTTCCCTAAATTTTTCCCCAATTTTTCCCCATGTTTTCCCCAAATTTCCCCCAATTTTCCCCCAATTTTCCCCAAATTTCCCCAATTTTTCCCCAATTTTCGCCCAATTTTCTCCAACATTTCCCCAATTTTTGCTCAATTTTCCCCGAATTTTTCCCCAAATTTTCCCCCATTTTTCCCCAACTTTTCCCCAACTTTTCCCCAATTTTCCCTCAAGTTTTCCTGATTTTTCCCCATTTTCCCTAATTTTTTTAATTCCTCCTGAATTTTCCCCGAATTTTCCCAAAATTCTCCCAGAATTTTTCCCCAAATTTCCCCCAATTTTATCCCAAACTATCCCTGAATTATCCTCCATTTCCCCCAAAATTTCCCTGAATTTTCCCCAAATTATCCTCAATTTTTTCCAGATTTTCCCTGGCATTTCTCTCAATTTTCCCCTGAATTTCCCCTGATTTTTCCCCCAATTTTTCCCTGAATTTTCCCCAAATTCCCCCCACATTTTCCCCCAAATTTCCCCCACACTTTCCCCAAATTTTCCCCATTTTTTCCCCAAACTATCCCCAAATCATCCTCCAATTCTCCCTGAATTTTCCCCAAATTATCCTCAATTTTTTCCAGATTTCTCCCAATTTTCCCCTGAATTTCCCCTGAATTTCCCCCAATTTTTCCCCCAAATTTCCCTCATTCTTCCCCACAAATTCCCCCCATATTTTCCCCCAAATTCCCCTCATTCTTCCACAAATTTCCCCCATAATTTCCCCAATATTTTCCCATTGTTTCCCCCAAATTCCCCTCATTCTTCCACAAATTTCCCCCAAATTTTCCCCAAATTATCCTCAATTTTTTCCAAATTTCTCCCAATTATCCCCTGGATTTCCCCTGAATTTCCCCCAATTTTTCCCTGTATTTCCCCCCCATATTTTCCCCCAAATTCCCCTCCTTCTTCCATGAATTTCCCCCATATTTCCCCAATTTTTTCCCAAATTTTCCTGCAATTTACCCCCAAACTATCCCCAAATAATCCTCCATTTTCCCCCAAATTTTCCCTGAATTTCCCCCATACTTTCCCCAATTTTCCCCTGTATTTCCCCCAAATTCCCCCAATTTTTCCCCCAAATTTCCCTTATTCTTCCTCAAATTCCCCCATATTTTCCCCCAAATTCCCCTCATTCTTCCATGAATTTCCCCCATATTTTCCCCCATATTTTCCCCCAATTTTCCCCCAATTTACCCCCAAACTATCCTGAATTATCCTCCATTTTTCCCCCAAATTTTCCCTGAATTTTCCCCAACTTACCCTCAATTTTTTCCAAATTTCCTTCAATTTTTCCCTGTATTTCTCCTAAATTCTCCCCATATTTTCCCCCAAATTTCCCTCATTCTTCCCCAAATTTTCCCCCAATTTTCCCCCAAACTATCCCTGAATTACCCTCCATTTTCCCCAAATTTTCCCTGAATTTTCCCCAAATCATCCTCAATTTTTTCCTGATTTCTCCCAATTTTCCCCTGAATTTCCCCCAAATTTCCCACCATTTTTCCCTGTATTTCCCACAAATTCCCCTCATTCTTCCACAAATTTCCCCCATATTTCCCCAAATTTTCCCCCAATTTACTCCCAAACTATCCCTGAATCATTCTCCATTTTCCCCCAAATTTTCCCTGAATTTTTCCCCAAATCCCCCTCATTCTTCCACATATTTCCCCCATATTTTCCCCAATTTTCCCCTGAATTTCCCCTGATTTTCCCCCAAATTTTCCCCATATTTCCCCTAAATTCCCCCCATAATTTCACCAATTTTTCCCTGAATTTCCCCAAATTCCCCCATATTTTCCCCTGAATTTCCCACATCCTTCCCCAAATTCCCCCCATACTTTCCCCATATTTCCCCCCAAATTTTCCCTGGATTTTCCCCCAAATTCCCCTCATTCTTCCACAGATTTCCCCCATACTTTCCCCAATTTTTCCCTGAATTTCCCCAAACTCCCCCCATATTTTCCCCCAAATTTCCCCCATATTTCCCCCCAAATCTTCCCTGAATTTTCCCTAAATTCCCCTCATTCTTCCACAAATTTCCCCCATTTTTTACCTGCATTTTCCCCCCAATTCCCATACATTTTCCCCCAAATTCCCCTCATTCTTCCCCAAATTCCCCCCAATTTCCCCAATTTTCCCTCTATTTCCCCAAACTCCCCCCATATTTCCCCCAAATCCCCCTCATTTTCCCCCAAATTCCCCCCATATTTTCCCCCCATATTTTCCCTGTATTTCCCCCAAATTCCCCCCATATTTCCCCCAAATTTCCCTTATTCTTCTCCCCAATTCCCCCATATTTTCCCCCCACGTTCCCCTCATTCTTCCACAAATTTCCCCCACACTTTCCCCAAATTTTCCCCCAATTTACTCCCAAACTATCCCCCAATTATCCTCCATTTTCCCCCAATTATCCCCTGGATTTCCCCCGAATTTCCCCCCAAATTCCCCTCATTCTTCCACAAATTTCCCCCATACTTTCCCCCACATTTTCCCCCAATTTTCCCCTGTATTTCCCCCCAATTTCCCCTGTATTTTCCCCAAATCCCCCCCCATATTTCCCCCCATATTTCCCCTCATTCTTCCACAAATTTCCCCCATATTTTCCCCAATTTTCCCCTGTATTCCCCCCAAATTCCCCCCAGATTTCCCCTGAATTTCCCCAAATTCCCCCCATATTTTCCCCTGATTTTCCCTCATTCTTCCATAGATTTCCCCCCAACTCCCCCCATACTTCCCCTGATTTTTCCCTGTATTTCCCCCCATATTTCCCCCAAATCCCCCTCATTCTTCCACAGATTTCCCCCACATTTCCCCCTAGATTTTCCCTGTATTTCCCCCAAATTCCCCCCATACTTTCCCTGATTTTTCCCTGTATTTCCCCCCATATTTCCCCCAAATCCCCCTCATTCTTCCACAAATTTCCCCCACATTTCCCCCCAAATCTTCCCTGAATTTTCCCTAAATTCCCCTCATTTTCCCCAAATTTCCCCCCCAGTTTTCCTATATTTTTTTACCTGCATTTTCCCCCAATTCCCATACATTTTCCCCCAAATTCCCCTCATTCTTCCCCAAATTTCCCCCCATAATTTCCCCAATTTTCCCCTGTATTTCCCCAAACTCCCCCCATATTTTCCCCAAATTCCCCTCATTCTTCCCAAATTTCCCCCATATTTTCCGCAAATTCCCCCATATTTCCCCCAATTTTCCCGGCATTTCCCCCAAATTCCCCCCACATTTCCCCCAATTTTCCCGGCATTTCCCCCCCAAATTTCCCCACCCTGCTCGAGGCGCTTGATCTGCTGGATCTGGTCCACGGGTTTTTTTCCACAATTTTCCCCTGATTTCCCCCAGATTTCCCCTGTATTTCCCCAAATACCCCCATATTTTCCCCACATTTCCCCTCATTCTTACTAAATTTCCCCATACTTTCCCCACATTTCTCCCCAATTTACCCCTGAACTTTACCCAAACTCCACCCATATTTTCCCCACTTTTCCCTGAATTTCCCCCAAATTCCCCCCATATTTTCTCCCAAATTCCCCTCATTCTTCCACAAATTTCACCCATATTTTCCCCCAAATTCCTCTCATATTTTCCACTAATTTTTCCCTGTATTTCCCAAATTCCCCCCATACATTCCCCCAAGTTCCCCTCATTCTTCCCCAAACTCCCCCCATATTTTCCCCTGAATTTCCATCATCCTTCCCCAAATTTCCCCCATACTTTCCCCATGCTTCCCCCAAATTTTCCCTGAATTTTCCCCCAAATTCCCCTCATTCTTCCACAAATTTCCCCATACTTTCCCCCATATTTTCCCCTGTATTTCCCCCAAATTCACCCCATATTTTCCCCCAAATTTCCCCCATATTTCCCCCCAAATCTTCCCTGAATTTTCCCTAAATTCCCCTCATTCTTCCACAAATTTCCCCCATTTTTTACCTGCATTTTCCCCCCAATTCCCATACATTTTCCCCCAAATTCCCCTCATTCTTCCCCAAATTCCCCCCATAATTTCCCCAATTTTCCCCTGTATTTCCCCAAACTCCCCCCATATTTTCCCCCAAATTCCCCTCATTCTTCCACAAATTTCCCCCATATTTTCCCACAAATTCCCCCCATATTTCCCCCAATTTTCCCGGCATTTCCCCCCAAATTCCCCCCACATTTCCCCCAATTTTCCCGGCATTTCCCCCCCAAATTTCCCCACCCTGCTCGAGGCGCTTGATCTGCTGGATCTGGTCCACGGGTTTTTTTCCACAATTTTCCCCTGATTTTCCCCCAGATTTCCCCTGTATTTCCCCAAATACCCCCCATATTTTCCCCCACATTTCCCCTCATTCTTCCACAAATTTCCCCCATACTTTCCCCCACATTCTCCCCCAATTTACCCCTGAACTTTACCCAAACTCCACCCATATTTTCCCCCACATTTTCCCTGAATTTCCCCCAAATTCCCCCCATATTTTCTCCCAAATTCCCCTCATTCTTCCACAAATTTCACCCATATTTTCCCCCAAATTCCTCTCATATTTTCCACTAATTTTTTCCCTGTATTTCCCCAAATTCCCCCATACATTCCCCAAGTTCCCCTCATTCTTCCCCAAACTCCCCCCATATTTTCCCCTGAATTTCCATCATCCTTCCCCAAATTTCCCCCATACTTTCCCCATGCTTCCCCCCAAATTTTCCCTGAATTTTCCCCCAAATTCCCCTCATTCTTCCACAAATTTCCCCATACTTTCCCCCATATTTTCCCCTGTATTTCCCCCAAATTCACCCCATATTTTCCCCCAAATTTCCCCCATATTTCCCCCCAAATCTTCCCTGAATTTTCCCTAAATTCCCCTCATTCTTCCACAAATTTCCCCCATTTTTTACCTGCATTTTCCCCAATTCCATACATTTTTTCCCCAAATTCCCTCATTCTTCCCCAAATTCCCCCATAATTTCCCCAATTTTTCCCCTGTATTTCCCCAAACTCCCCCCATATTTTCCCCCAAATTCCCCTCATTCTTCCACAAATTTCCCCCATATTTTCCCACAAATTCCCCCCATATTCCCCCAATTTTCCCGGCATTTCCCCCCAAATTCCCCACATTTCCCCCAATTTTCCGGCATTTCCCCAAATTTCCCCCACCCTGCTCGGTGGCAGTCTGCTGGATCTGGTCCACGGGTTTTTTTCCACAATTTTCCCCTGATTTCCCCCCAGATTTCCCCTGTATTTCCCCAAATACCCCCCATATTTTCCCCCACATTTCCCCTCATTCTTCCACAAATTTCCCCCATACTTTCCCCCCACATTCTCCCCCAATTTACCCCTGAAATTTACCCAAACTCCACCCATATTTTCCCCCACATTTTCCCTGAATTTCCCCCAAATTCCCCCCATATTTTCTCCCAAATTCCCCTCATTCTTCCACAAATTTCACCCATATTTTCCCCCAAATTCCTCTCATATTTTCCACTAATTTTTCCCTGTATTTCCCAAATTCCCCCATACATTCCCCAAGTTCCCCTCATTCTTCCCAAACTCCCCCATATTTTTCCCCTGAATTTCCATCATCCTTCCCAAATTTCCCCATACTTTCCCCATGCTTCCCCCCCAAATTTTCCTAATTTTCCCCAAGATTCCCCTCATTCTTCCCAAATTTCCCCATACTTTCCCCCATATTTTCCCCTGTATTTCCCCCAAATTCACCCCATATTTTCCCCCAAATTTCCCCATATTTCCCCCCAAATCTTCCCTGAATTTTCCCTAAATTCCCCTCATTCTTCCACAAATTTCCCCCATTTTTTACCTGCATTTTCCCCCCAATTCCCATACATTTTCCCCCAAATTCCCCTCATTCTTCCCCAAATTCCCCCCATAATTTCCCCAATTTTCCCTCTATTTCCCCAAACTCCCCCCCCATATTTCCCCCCCAAATCCCCTCATTTTCCCCCAAATTCCCCCCATATTTTCCCCCAAACTTCCCTCATTCTTCCACAAATTCCCCCCATATTTCCCCCCAATTTTCCCGGCATTTCCCCCCAATTTCCCCCAAATTTCCCCACCCTGCTCGAGGCGCTTGATCTGCTGGATCTGGTCCACGGTTTTTTTCAGCATGTGGCCCTGCTCGGGCTTCCCGCCCAGCGAGTCCAGGCTTCAGCGGTTGGCCGAGCAGCTCAACCAGCCCCCGCCGGGCGCGCCTCCTGCTCCTGTTTCCCCGCCAGCGCCCGCGCCCCTCTCCCCCCCCTCCTCTTTCTTTTCTCACCAAACTGCTCTTACTAGCACTTTTCTCTTTTCTACAACACAAAAATATTCCCATTTTATCTCCTTCTCCAAAATATTCCAGAGTTTTCCTGGTTTTCCCCAATTTTTCCCCATTTTCCCCCCATATTTTCCCAATTTTTCACCATTTTTTCCCCATTTTTTCTGCTTTTTTCCAGGGTTTTTTTTCCATTTTTCACCGTTCTTTTTCCCACTTTTTTCACCACTTTTCCCCTTTTTTCCCCCATTTTTTTCCCCTTTTTCCTGATTCTTTTCCCCATTTCTTCGCAGTTATTCCCAAATTTTTTCCAAATTCTTTCCCAAATTTTCTGCAATTTTTCCCTCATTTTCTGCCATTTTTTCTCTGCTTTTATTCCATTTCTCCACCATTTTCCAGCACTTTTTTTCCCCAGTCACTTCCCAATTTTCCCCCCATTTTTCCCAATTTTTCCCCATTTTTTCCTCAATTTTTCTGCTTTTTTCCAGGGTTTTTTTTCCATTTTCCTCCTGTTTTTTCCCCACTTTTTTCCCCACTTCCCCCCTTTTTTCCCCTTTTTTTTCCCATAGTTTTTCCTTTTTTCCCTTTTTTTTTCCTGGATTTTTCTCCTGCTTTTTTCCCCAGTTTTCTCTGATCTATTCCCAATTTTTCCCCACTTTTTCCCCATTGTTCACCATTTTTCCCCAATTTTTCAGCTTTTCTCCAGGGTTTTTTTTCCATTTCTCACCGGATTTTTCCCCACTTCTCTCACCACTTTTCCCCTTTTTTCCCCCTGCTTTTTCTCCCTTTTTTCCCGCATTTTTCCCACTTTTTCCCCACTTTCCCTCCAGTTTTTCCCAATTCTCCCCCATTCCCGGCAGCTGGGCCAGCTCGGCCAGGCAGCGCTGCTCCTGCTCGCGCCGCCGCTTCTCCGAGCTGCCAAAACACAAAAATATTCCCATTTTATCTCCTTCTCCAAATATTCCAGAGTTTTCCCACTTTTTCCTGATTTTTCCCCATTTTTCCCAATTTTTCTGCTTTTTTCCAGGGTTTTTTTTCCATTTTTCACAGCTTTTTTCTCACTTTTTTCACCACTTTTCCCCATTTTTTCCATTTGTTTTCCATTTTTTTCCCATTTTTCCTAATTGTTTTCTCATTTCCTCCCAGTTATTCCCAAATTTTTCCCTAATTTTTCCCAAATTTTCTGCAATTTTTCCCTCATTTTCTGCCATTTTTTCTCTGCTTTTATTCCAATTCTCCACCATTTTCCAGCACTTTTTTTCCCCAGTCACTTCCCAATTTTCTCCCCATTTTTCCCAATTTTTCCCCATTTTTCCCCCAATTTTTCTGCTTTTTTCCAGGGTTTTTTTTCCATTTTCCTCCTGGTTTTTCCCCACTTTTTTCACCACTTTTCCCCTTTTTTTCCCCTTGTTTTTCCCATAGTTTTTCCTTTTTTCCCCTTTTCTTTCCTGGATTTTTCTCCTGCTTTTTTCCCCAGTTTTCTCTGATCAATTCCCAATTTTTTCCCACTTTTTTCCCACTTTTTTCCCACTTTTTTCCCATTTTTTCTGCTTTTTTCCAGGGTTTTTTTTCCATTTTTCACCGTTTTTTTTCCCACTTTTTTCACCACTTTCCCCCTTTTTTCCCCCATTTTTTCCCCATTTTTCCTGATTCTTTTTCCCATTTCTTCCCAGTTATTCCCAAATTTTTTCCTAAATTTTTTCCCAAATTTTCTGCAATTTTTCCCTCATTTTTTGCCATTTTTTCTCTGCTTTTATTCCATTTCTCCACCATTTTCCAGCTTTTTTTCCCAATTTTCTCTGATCTTTTCCCAATTTTTCCCCATCTTTCCCCCAATTTTTCTGCTTTTTTCCAGGTTTTTTTTTCCTTTTTTCACCAATTATTTTCCCACTTTTTTCACCACTTTTCCCCTTTTTTTCCCCTCATTTTTCCCCTAGTTTTTTCCCTTTTTTCCCCCTTTTTTCCTGGATTTTTCTCCTGCTTTTTCCCCCAGTTTTCTCTGATCTATTCCAAATTTTCCCCCACTTTTTCCCCAATTTTTCACCATTTTTTCCCCATTTTTTCTGCTTTTTTCCAGGTTTTTTTTCCATTTTTCACCATTTCTCTCCCCACTTTTTTCACCACTTTCCCCCTTCTTTTTTGTTCTTTTTCCCCTAGTTTTTTCCCCTTTTTCCCCCTTTTCTTTCCTGGATTTTTCTCCTGTTTTTTTCCCTGTTTTCTCTGATCTATTCCCAATTTTTCCCCACTTTTTCCCAATTTTTCACCATTTTTCCCCAATTTTTCTGCTTTTTTCCAGTTTTTTTTTTTTCATTTTTCACCTTTTTTTCCCACTTTTTTCACCACATTTTCCCTTGTTTTTCCCCATTTTTCTTGATTCTTTTCCCCCTTTCTTCGCAGTTATTCCCAAATTTTTTCCCAAATTTTTTCCCAAATTTTCTGCAATTTTTTCCCCATTTTCTGCCATTTTTTCTCTGCTTTTATTCCATTTCTCCACCATTTTCCAGCACTTTTTTTCCCCAGTCACTTCCCAATTTTTCCCCCAATTTTCCCTGGTCTTTCCCCATTTTTTCCCCATTTTCCCTTTTTTTCCCTTTTTTTCCTTTTTTTCCCCTTTTTTCCTTTTTCTCCTCTTTTTCTTTTTCTCTTTTTACTTTTTCCCCAATTTTTCCCCCCATTTTTCACCACTTTTTCCCCAATTTTTCTGCTTTTTTCCAGGTTTTTTTTCCATTTTTCACCGTTCTTTTTCCCACTTTTTTCACCACTTTTCCCTTTTTTTGGTCCTTTTTTCCCCTGTTTTTTACCCATTTTTTTCTCTTTTTTTCCCAGTTATTCCCCACTCTTTGCCCAATTTTTTTCCAAATTTTCTGCAATTTTTCCCTCATTTTCTGCCATTTTTTCTCTGCTTTTATTCCATTTCTCCACCATTTCCCAGCACTTTTTTACCCCAATTTTTCCTCATTTTCCCCACTTTTTCTCCAATTTTTCCCCAATTTTCGCTCCTTTTTCCCTGATTTTTCCAGAATTTTCCCCAATTTTTTTCCCAATTTCTTCCTGAATTTTCCCCAAATTTCTCTCATGGTTTTCCCAATTTTCCCCCATTTTTCCCCCAAATTTTCCCCAAATTTCTCTCATTTTTTTCTCATTTTTCCCAATATTTTTCTGAATTTTCCCCAATTTTTTCCTAATTTTTTCCTGAATTTTCAGCGATATTCCCCCAAATTTTCCCCTTTTTCTTACTTTTTCCCTGAATTTCTCTTACTTTTTTTCTGGTTTTTCTCCTATTTTGTCCCAATTTTTCCCCAGTTTTTCCCCAATTTTTCTGCTTTTTTCCAGTTTTTTTTTTCCATTTTTCCCAGGTTTTTTCCCACTTTTTTCACCACTTTTCCCTTTTTTTTGTCCTTTTTTTTCCCTGTTATTTGCCCAATTTTTCTCATTTCTTCCCAGTTGTTCCCCACTCTTTGCGCAAACTTTTTCCCAAATTTTCTGCAATTTTTCCCTCATTTTTGCCATTTTTTTCTCTTTTTATTCCATTTCTCCACCATTTCCCAGCATTTTTCCCAATTTCCCCTGATCTTTCCCCAATTTTTCTCCTATTTTCCAAAATTTCCCCCAAATTTTCCCAATTTTCCCCCAATTTTTTCCCAGATTTCCTCCGGTATTTCCTCCAAATTTTCCCCAATTTTTTCCCGAATTCCCCCAAATTTTCCTCCAAATTTCCTCCAATTTCCCCCCAAATTTTCCCCCAATTTTCCCAATTTTCCCCTGAATTTTCCCCAATTTTCCCCCAATTTTTTCCCGTATTTCCTCTGAATTTCCCCTGAATTTTCCCCAATTTTTTCCCAAATTTTCTCCAGATTTCCCCCAAATTTCCCCCAATTTTTGCCCAAACTTCTCCTGAAATTTTCCCAATTTTTCTCATTTTCCCCCAATTTTTTCCCAAATTTCCCCTGAATTTTCCAGAAGTTTCCACTATTTTCCCCCAAATTTTCT
>NW_022148197.1:0-36540 GCF_901933205.1 Camarhynchus parvulus
CACCGGGAGAGACAGCGGGGGTTACCGGAGACACCGGGAGAGACAGCGGGAATTACCGGAGGGGATACCGGGAATTACCGGAGACATCGGGAAAGACAGCGGGGGTTACCGGAGACACCGGGAGGGACACCGGGAATTACCGGAGGGGATACCGGGAGGGACACTGGGGTTACCGGGGTTACCGGAGGGGTTACCGGAGACACCGGGGGTTACGGGAGGGGACACCGGGAGGGGCACCGGAGACACACCGGGGACATCCCAGAGGGGTAACGGGGATACCGGGAGGGACACTGGGGTTACCGGGGTTACCGGAGGGGTTACCGGAGACACCGGGAGGGACACCGGGGGTTCCCGGTACCTGCGGGTCGCGGCCGTTCCGGTGCTTCCAGCGCCAGCAGCAGGAACAGGAGCTGGCGAGCCACGGCCTCGGGGCTCTGCTCGGCCACGAACAGCTACGGGAGAGCCCCGGTAACACCGGGAGAGCCCCGGTAACACCGGCACAACCCCAAACCGCTGTCGCCTCCCGGTGCCGGTCCGTACCGTGATGTCCCGGGGGACCCCGGCGGGCCCGGGCCGCCGTCATGAGGAGATGCCGCCCCTCGGCCGCCCCCACCAGCAGCACCGAGGCCTCCGGTTCCGGCGGGACTGCGGCAACCGTGAGGGGGCCGCGGTCACCGGGAGCACCGGGAGCGGTGCCGGTAACACCGGGAGGGTCAGGGGGGTGGTGGGCTCACGGTGAAGGCGGAGATCGATGGCCGGGGACAGCCCCCACCAGCACACGGTGCCCACGGCCTCCTCCAGAGCGGCCGCCATGGCCGAGCCCTCACGGAGCCCTCACGGAGCCCCGGCAACGCCGCCGACCAATCAGGAGCCAGAACAGCGCCGGCGCTAAAAGCGCCGACCAATGAGAAGCCAGAGAAACGGCGGGAAACTTCAACGGGCCAATGAGAGGCCAGAACGCCGAGCAAGCCCTGCCGGCTGAGACGCGGTTGCCAGGGCAATTTCCCCGCAGCGCTTATTAGAATAACCACGCCTCCGAATGGTGTTCATTAGAATAACCACGCCTCTTCATTAGCATAACCCCGCCCCCGCGCTGTCCGCGCTGCCGGTGCTGAATTTGAACAAAATTTCGATTTTTCCGCCCATTTTTTCCTAAATGACGTCACCCAGCGCCTTTTTTCCCCCCAAACCTCCGCCAGGCTCGGGTCCGGAGCGTTTATTCCCCCCTGGCTCGGGGGGTTCGCAGCGTTTGGGGGTTTTTGGGGGGATTTTTGGGGGAATTTTGGGGATTTTTGGGGTCATCGGTCCATGGTGGATTCTTCGGGGGGCGTCTCGAAGCAGAGCTGCAGCAGCCGCTCGCAGAATTCCAGCTCTTCCTGTGGGGAGGAAATCACGGGGATTTACCCCAAAATCTCCACGGTTTTTACCCCAAAATCCCTCGGATTCTCCCCAAAATCCCGGCGATTTTCCCCCTGAAACTCCACAAATTATCTCCCCAAAATCCCCGGGATTTCCTGCCCCCCAAATCCCGCGAATTTCCACCCCCAAAATCCTTGGGACTTGCCCCCAAAATCCCCTGAATTTCTCCCATGCAAAACCCCTCCAAATTTTAGAGATTTGCCCCAAAATTTCCAGAAATTTCCATCCCCAAAACCCTGAGAATTTACCCCAAAACTCCAGGAATTTCTCCCCCCAAATCCCATTAATTCTCACCCCCAAAATCCTGAGGATTTACCCCAAAATCTTATTAATTCCTCCCACCCAAAACCCCTCCAAATTTTAGAGATTTGCCCCAAAATTCCAGAAATTTCCCCCCCAAATCCCATTAATTTCCACCCCCAAAATCCTGAGAATTCACCCCAAAATCTCATTCATTCCTCCCACCCAAGACCCTCCCAAATTTTAGGGATTCACCCCAAAATTCCAGAAATTTCCCCCCCAAATCCCATTAATTTCCACCCCCAAAATCCTGAGGATTTACCCCAAAATCTCATTCATTCCTCCCACCCAAGACCCTCCCAAATTTTAGGGATTCACCCCAAAATTCCAGAAATTTCCACCCCCAAAATCCCGACGATTGACCCCAAAATGTCACTCATTTCTCCCACCCAAAACCCTCCCAAATTTTAGAGATTTCCCCCAAAATTGCAGGATTTTTCTCCCCAAATCCCATTAATTTCCACCCCCAAAATCCCGAGAATTCACCCCAAAATCTCATTCACTCCTCCCACCCAAAACCCTCCCAAATTTTAGAGATTTACCCCAAAATTTCCAGAAATTTCCATCCCCAAAACCCCGAGAATTTACCCCAAAACTGCAGGAATTTCTCCCCCCAAATCCCATTAATTCTCACCCCCAAAATTCTGAGGATTTACCCCAAAATCTTATTAATTCCTCCCACCCAAAACCCCTCCAAATTTTAGAGATTTGCCCCAAAATTCCAGAAATTTCCAGCCCCAAAATCCCCAGAATTCACCCCAAAATCCCAGGTTTTCCCCCCTCAAATCCCATTAATTTCCACCCCCAAAATCCCGAGAATTCACCCCAAAATCTCATTCACTCCTCCCACCCAAAACCCTCCCAAATTTTAGGGATTCACCCCAAAATTCCAGAAATTTCCATCCCCAAAACCCCGAGAATTCACCCCAAAATCTCATTCGTTCCTCCCACCCAAAACCCTCCCAAATTTTAGAGATTTACCCCAATATTTCCAGGAATTTTCTCCCCAAACCCCCAGAATTTGCCCAAAACCCCCAGAATTTGCCCAACCCCCCCCAGCACTCCCAGCCCGTTTCGGTTTTGCCCAAATCGGGCGGAATTTGCCCCAAACCGGCCTGGAACTCGTCGCGGCCGCGCAGCAGCTCCCGGCGCTCGCGCAGCAGCTGCTCCAGCCCCAGCGCGGGGTCCCGGCACTCGCGGAGCCCCTCGGGGCAGCCCGACGCCAGGCTGGGGCCAAAAACGGCGATTTTGGGAAAATTCAGTGGTGGCAGGGCAAAATAGCCCCAAAAAACCGCCCAAAAATCACCCGAAAATCACCCGAAAATCACCCGAAACAGCCCAGAAATCAGCCAAAAATCAGCCCAAAATTCTCCAAAACCGGCCCCAAAATCACCCCAAATCTGCCCCAAAATTCCCCAAAATCACCTGAAAATCCCCCAAAAAATGACCCCAAAATCCCCCCAAAAATGCCCCCAAAATCACCTGAAAGTCACCCAAAAAACTGCCCCAAAATGACCTGAAAGTCACCCAAACATGACCCCAAAATCTTCCCCAAAATCCCCCCAAAAAAGCAGCCAAAAATCATTAGAAAATTCCACAAAAAATCAGCCAAAAATCACCCCAAAAACCGCCCCAAAATGACCCAAAAATCCCCTCCAAATTCCAAAAAAACTACCTAAAAATGACCCAAAAAACCACCCTAAAAATCCCCCAGAAATCGCCCAAAAATCCCCCAGAAATTGCCAAAAAATCACCAAAAAATGCCCAAAAATTCCCCAAAAATGCCCAAAAATCACCCAAAAATGCCCCAAAAAATCCCCAGGAATTGCCAAAAAATCACCCAAAATCACCCAAAAAATGCCCAAACCATCCCAAGACCCCCCAAAATTGGAATCCCTGAATTTTGGGATTTTTTGGGGGAATTTTTGGGGTTTTTGGGAATTTGGGGAGGGGTCTCCCGGTACCTGCAGAGGGTCCCACCCCCTCCCTTTTTCCCCATTTCCTCCTCATTTCCCCCCAAATTTCGATGCTTTTTCCCAGATTTTTTCGGGTTTTTTCCCCAAATTTCAGTTTTTGGGTTTTTTGGGATTTTTTGGGGATTTATGAATTTGGGGAGGGGTCTCCCGGTACCTGCAGAGGGTCCCACCCCCTCCCCTTTTCCCCATTTCTTCCTCATTTCCCCCCAAATTTCGATGTTTTTTCTCCAGGTTTTTGGGGTTTTTTCCCCAAATTTCAGGTTTTGGGATTTTTGGGGATTTTTGGGGATTTAGTGAATTTGGGGAGGGGTCTCCCGGTACCTGCAGAGGGTCCCACCCCCTCCCTTTTTCCCCATTTCCTCCTCATTTCCCCCCAAATTTCGATGTTTTTTTCCCAGATTTTTTGGGGTTTTTTCCCCAAATTTCAGTTTTTGGGTTTTTTGGCATTTTTGGGTTTTTTGTGAATTTGGGGAGGGGTCTCCCGGTACCTGCAGAGGGTCCCACCCCCTCCCATTTTCCCCATTTCTTCCTCATTTCCCCCCAAACTTTGATGGTTTTTTTCCGGATTTTTTGGGGTTTTTTCCCCAAATTTCAGTTTTTTGGGTTTTTTGGGATTTTTTGGATTTTTTGGGGATTTGGGGAGGGGTCTCCCGGTACCTGCAGAGGGTCCCCAGGCCGTGCTCGTGGGCCCCGTCGTGCTCGGAGCGCAGCAGCGCCGCCAGCCGCGGCACCAGGCCCTGCTGCACCAGGGCGCTTTTGGGGTGGGGGCCCCAAAATTGGGAAATTCGGGAAAATTGGGGTGAAAAACGGGGATTTTGGGAAATTCGGGGGTTTGGGGTGAAATTGGGGGAATTTGGGGTGAAAATCTGGGAAATTGGGCAATGGAGGGAAACCCACAGCACCAGGCCCTGCTGCACCAGGGGCGCTGCGCGAATTGGGGCGAAAAACGGGGAAATTGGGAAATTTGGGAAAATCGGGGGGAAAAATGAGGAAATTTGGGGTGAAATTCGGGGAAATTTGGGGTGAAATTCAGGGAAACTGGGCAATTAAACTGAGGTGAATTCTGGGGAAATTCAGAGAGAAATTCAGAGTGAAATTTGGGGAAATTGGGAAATGCGGGGAAATTGGGGTGAAAAACGGGGATTTTGGGAAATTTGGGAAAATTCTGAGAAATTGGGGTGGAAAACGGGGAAATTTGGGGTGAAATTCAGGGAAATTGGGCAGTGGAGGGAAACCTGTGGCACCAGGGGGGCTTCGGAGATTTGGGGTGAAAAACGGGGATTTTGGGCAATTTGGGGAATTGGGGTGAAAAATGGGGAATTTGGGGTGAAATTCAGGGAAATTGGGAAATTCTGGGGAATTGAGGTGAATTCTGGGGAAATTCGGAGGGAAATTCAGGGTGAAATTTGGGGAAATTGGGAAATGTGGGGATTTGGGGTGAAAAACGGGGATTTTGGGCAATTTGGGGAAATTTGGGGAAATTGGGGTGAAAAATGGGGATTTTGGGGTGAAATTCAGGGAAACCTGGGGAAATTCTGGGGAATTGGGGTGAATTCTGGGGAAATTTGGGGTGAAATTCAGGGATTTTGGGTCATTTGAGGGGTTTGGGGTGAAATTTGGGGTGAAATTCAGGGGTTTGGGTGAATTCTGAGGATTTGGGGTGAAATTCAGGGATTTTGGGGTCATTCTGGGATTTGGGATTTGGGGGTCAGGAAAGGGGGATTTTTGGGGGATTTTTGGGGGGATTTCAGGAGGAATTTGAGAGGATTTTGGGAGAATTTTTGGGAGAATTTTGGGATTTTTTGGGGTCTCACTGCTGGGCTAGTATGGAGAGGATTCTGGGGCAGTTTTTGGGGTGGATTTGGGGTTTTTGGGGGGATTTTTGGGGAATTTTGGGGTTTTTTGGGGTCTCACTGCCGGGGTAGCACCGAGGGTGTTCGGGGGCAGTTTTTGGGGTGGATTTGGGGTTTTTGGGGGATTTTTTGGGGAATTTTGGGGTTTTTTGGGGTTGCACTGCCAGGGTAGCACCGAGGGTGTTCGGGGGCAGTTTTTGGGGTGGATTTTGGGGTTTTTGGGGGGAATTTTGGGGTTTTTTGGGGTTGCACTGCCGGGGTAGCACCGAGGGTGTTCCAGGGCAGTTTTTGGGGTGGATTTGGGGTTTTTGGGGCTCACCTTTGAGCCGGGGGTGCTCCTTGAGCAGGCAGTGCAGCAGGAAGGCGCCGCGGGCCCTCAGGGCGGCCTGGGGGCTCTGCAGGGTCCCCCCCAGCACCTCCAGCCCCCCCAGCGCCTCGAGCTGCCGCAGCCCCTCGGGCTGGGCCCGCACCAGGCCTGGGGGAGGAAAAACGGGGTTAGAACGGCCAAAACCGGGAAAAATAGCACAAAAAATGACCAAAAACCGCCCTAAAAACCCCAAATCCGCCCCAAAAACCCCAAAATTCACCCCAAAAATCCCAAATTTCACCCCAAATCCAACCCCAGGGCCTCAAGCTGCCGCAGCCCCTCGGGCTGGGCCCGCACCAGGCCTGGGGGAGGAAAAACGGGGTTAGAACAGCCAAAAACGGGAAAAATAGCACAAAAAATGATAAAAAACGGCCCCAAAAACCCCAAATCCGCCCCAAAAAACCCAAATCTGCCCCAAAAACCCCAAAATTCACCCCAAATCCACCCCCAGGGCCTCGAGCTGCTGCAGCCCCTCAGCCTGGGGGAGAGGAAAAACGGGGTTAAAACGGCCAAAAACGGGAAAAATAGCACAAAAAATGATAAAAAACCGCCCTAAAAACCCCAAATCTGCCCCAAAAATCCCAAATCTGCCCCAAAAACCCCAAAATTCACCCCAAATCCACCCCCAGGGCCTCGAGCTGCCGCAGCCCACACCAGGCCTGGGAGAGAGGAAAATTGGGGTTAAAACGGCCAAAAACGGGAAAAATAGCACAAAAAATGATAAAAAACCGCCCTAAAACACCAAAATGAGCCCAAAAATCACCCAAATCCCCCCTGAAAATCCCTCAGGAATTCCTTAAAAATGCCCCAAAAAATTCCCCAAATATCCCGAATTACAAAAAAAAAAAAAAATCTCCCAAAAATCCCTGAAAATTTTTCAATAAAAATGCCAAAAAGGCCCCCAAAAAATTGAAATAAAAATCCCCAAAAAATTACAAAAAAAAATATCGCAAATAAATCTCTCTAAAAACCCCCAAAAAAACTCCAAAAAATCCGAAATAAATCTCCCTAAACATTCCCTAAAAAATCCCCAAAAGTCCCCAAAAACCCCCCCAAAAATCCCCAAAAGTTCCCAAATAAATCTCTCTAAAAATCAAAAAAAATCCCAAAAATCCCCAAAAATTCCCCCCAAAATCACAAAAAATCCTTTAAAAATCCTCAATGCTTACCAAAAAATCCCCCAAAAAATCCCCAAAAAATCCCAAATAAATCTCTCTAAAAACCACTAAAAAATCCCAAAAAATCTCAAAAGAATCCCCAAAATCCCCCCAAAAAATCACCTGAAAAATCCAAGTCTCCCTAAAAAATCCCCCAAAAATCACAAAAAATCTGATATAAGTCTCCCTAAAAACCCCTAAAAAATCCCAAAAAATCCCCCAAAATATCCCCCAAAACTCACAAAAAATCTCAAAAAATCCCCTAAAAATCCCAAAAAATTTCAAAAAATCTACAAAAAATCCCCCCTAAAAAATCCCAAAAAATCCCAAAAAAAATCCCCAAAAATCACAAAAAATCTACAAAAAATCCCTCCTACAAATCACAAAAAAATCCCTAAAAAATCCCAAAAAATCCCAAAAAATCCCTAAAAAATCCCCAAAAATCCCTCCTAAAAATCACAAAAAATCTCAAAAAATCCCCAAAAATCCCTCCTAAAAATCCCAAAAAAATCCCCAAAAAATCCCCAAAAATTCCCAAAAAATCCCCAAAAATCCCTCCTAAAAATCCCAAAAATCCCAAAAATCCCTAAAAAATCCCCCAAAATCACCCCCCAAAAATCACAAAAAATCCCAAAAAAATCCCTAAAAAATGCCCAAAAATTCCCAAAAAATGTACAAAAAATCCCCAAAAATTCCTCCTAAAAAATCACAAGAAATCTCAAAAAAATCCCCAAAAATCCCCAAAAAATGCCCAAAAAATGCCCAAAAAATCCCCCAAAAATGCCCAGAAAATTCCCAAAAAATCCCCAAAATCTCTCCCAAAAAATCCCAAAAACATCCCCCCAAAATCCCAAGACAATCCCCAAAAGTCCCCGCGTGTCGGAGCCTCACAGGAGAGGGCGAAGAGCTGGGCGGGCTGCTCATGGCTTTCGGGCTCTGCGCCAGCGCCCCAGCAGGGCGGGCAGCTCCCAGCGCCAGCGCCGGCCCTGCGCTTCCGGAAGGTTCTGTGCGCACGCGCCCAGCAGCCGCGCGGCCCCGGCGCGCAGGGGGGGCCAGCGGTGACCCAGCAGCTCCAGCACCAGCTCCAGGCCTCCTAAGGAGCAGAATTCTGGGGGGAAAAGGGGAGATTTGGGTTAAAATGGGAAAAAAAGGGGAAAAATCGGGGTTAAAATGGTGAGAGCGGCACAAAATCCCTCCCCAAAGCGGCCCAGGAGATGCAGGACGAGCTCCAGGCCGCCCAGGGAGCAGAGTTCTGGGGGGAAAAGGGACAAAAGTGGGAAAAACGGGGTTAAAATAGGAAAAAAAATGGGGAAAAATGGGGGAAAATGGGCAAGGTTTTGGTAAAACGGGGTTCGAAGGGAAACCAGTGGGGTGCAAGGGGAGGAAATGGCACCAAAGTCACCCCCAGACCAGCCCTGAGTGACCCCAGTGACCCCAGAGTGACCCCAGTGACCTCTGAGTGACCCCTGAGCAACCCTAATGACCCCAGAGTGACCCCAATGACCCCTGAGTGACCCGAGTGACCCTGAGTGACCCAATTCACCTCTCAACGACCCCTGAGTGACCCCAGTGACCCCTGAGTGCCCCCAATGACCCCTGAGTGACCCCTGAGCAACCCTAATGACCCCTGAGTGCCCCCACTGACCCCTGAGTGACCCCTGAGCAACCCTAATGACCCCAGAGTGACCCCAATGACCCCTGAGTGACCCGAGTGACCCTGAGTGACCCAATTCACCTCTCAACGACCCCTGAGTGACCCCTGAGTGTCCCCAGTAACCCCAGAGCGACCCCAGAGTGACCCCAATGACCCCTGATTGACCCCAATGACCCCAGAGTGCCCCCTGAGTGACCCCAATCACCTCCCAATGCCCTCACTGCCCCCAATGCCCCCCGGTGCCCGGTGGGCGCGGCGCTCTCACCGTGGGCGGTGTCCAGGCTCTCGCAGAGCTCGGCCAGCTCGCCAGCGCAGCCTCGTGGGCGCCGCTGCGCCCCCAGCCGCCCTGGGCGCCGCCGAGGGGGCACGGCCCGGCCAGGAGCCGCAGGCAGCCCCGGAGAGCGGCGCTCTCGGAGCCGGGGAGGAGGGCCTGGGACACGGCCTCGCGCAGCCACTGCTGCCTCTGCGGGAAATTAGCATAAATTAGCATAGAGTTACAGGGAAATGAGGGCCTGGGACACGGCCTCGTGGGAGAAAACCCGGTTAAATTAGCATAAATTAGCATAGAGTTACAGTGAAATGAGCCCAGGGCCTGGGACACGGCCTCGCGCAGCCACTGCTGCCTCTGCAGGGAAATTAGCATAAATTAGCATAAAGTTACAGTGAAGTGAGCCCAGAGCCTGGGACACGGCCTCGTGGGAGAAAACCCGGTTAAATTAGCATAAATTAGCATAAAGTTACAGGGAAATGAGCCCAGGGCCTGGGACACGGCCTCGTGGGAGAAAACCCGGTTAAATTAGCATAAATTAGCATAGAGTTACAGTGAAATGAGCCCAGGGCCTGGGACACGGCCTCGCGCAGCCACTGCTGCCTCTGGGGAAATTAGCATAAATTAGCATAGAGTTACAGGGAAATGAGCCCAGGGCCTCGCGCAGCCACTGCTGCCTCTGCGGGAAAAAACCCGGTTAAATTAGCATAAATTAGCATAGAGTTACAGGGAAGTGAGCCCAGGGCCTGGGACACGGCCTCGTGGGAGAAAACCCGGTTAAATTAGCATAAATTAGCATAAAGTTACAGTGAAGTGAGCCCAGGGCCTGGGACACGGCCTCGCGCAGCCACTGCTGCCTCTGCGGGAGAAAACCCGGTTAAATTAGCATAAATTAGCATAAAGTTACAGGGAAATGAGCCCAGGGCCTGGGACACGGCCTCATGGGAGAAAACCCGGTTAAATTAGCATAAATTAGCATAGAGTTACAGTGAAATGAGCCCAGGGCCTGGGACACGGCCTCGTGGGAGAAAACCCGGTTAAATTAGCATAAATTAGCATAGAGTTACAGTGAAGTGAGCGCAGGGCCTGGGACACGGCCTCGTGGGAGAAAACCCGGTAAAATTAGCATAAATTAGCATAAAGTTACAGTGAAATGAGCCCAGGGCCTGGGACACGGCCTCGTGGGAGAAAACCCGGTAAAATTAGCATAAATTAGCATAAAGTTATCATAAATTAGCATAAAGTTACAGTGAAGTGAGCCCAGCGCCTGGGACACGGCCTCGTGGGAGAAAACCCGGTTAAATTAGCATAAATTAGCATAAAGTTACAGGGAAATGAGCCCAGGGCCTGGGACACGGCCTCGCGCAGCCACTGCTGCCTCTGCGGGAAATTAGCATAAATTAGCATAGAGTTACAGGGAAATGAGCCCAGGGCCTCGCGCAGCCACTGCTGCCTCTGGGGAAAAAACCCGGTTAAATTAGCATAAATTAGCATAGAGTTACAGTGAAATGAGCCCAGGGCCTGGGACACGGCCTCGCGCAGCCACTGCTGCCTCTGCAGGGAAATTAGCATAAATTAGCATAAAGTTACAGTGAAGTGAGCCCAGAGCCTGGGACACGGCCTCGTGGGAGAAAACCCGGTTAAATTAGCATAAATTAGCATAAATTAGCATAAAGTTACAGTGAAATGAGCCCAGCGCCTGGGACAGGGCCTCGCGCAGCCACTGCTGCCTCTGGTGGGGAAACCCCGGGAAATTAGCATAAATTAGCATAAAATTAGCATAGAATATTCCTAAGTTACAGTGAAACGAGCCCAGGGCCCGCGGGCAGCGCCGGAGCCTCCGAAGATCCCGAAAAGCCCCAAAAAAGCCCCGAAATCCCCCCGGGAAGCGCCGCTCACCTCCTCGGCCATGGGCGGCCGGGGCTCGGGCTGCGCCTCCCCGGCCGCCACCGCCATCTCCAGCAGCCCCTGCAGCGTGTGAGGCGGCTCCCGCCGGCCCCCGCCCGCCCCGCCGCCCGCCGCCGCCGCCATCGCCGCTCGCCGAGGCCTCGGGGCCGCTCGGGCCCGGCCGCTCCCGCTAACGCCGCCCGCCGCGCCTGGCCGCCGCCATCTTGCAATGGGCGGAGCCTCGCGGCGGAAGAGGCGGGGCCACGCGGCGGGAAAAGGGCGGGGCCTCGGCTGTATTGTTTATGGCCGGCCACACGCTGGGCTCATTGTGAGGCCGGGGTGGTGAGTGACGGCGCGTGGAGCCAATGGAAGGGAAGAGTGGGAGGGAAGCGGCCAATAGGAGGAGAGGAAGGCGGTGGGGTTTAGCCAATGGAAGGGATGGGGAGGAAGTCGCGCGGTTTTAGCCAATGACAAGACAGCGCGGCTTGACCGGCCTCTCTCTGGACCAATAGCGCGCCCGCAACGCCGCGGACCAATGCGGTGGCGCCGCAGCTTCCACCAATCATCTCGCCGAGCGCCTCACGGAGGGGGCGGGACTCCCCGCGGGCAGCCAATCGGAGCGGCGGCGCGGGAGGCGGGCGGCCAATGGGGATGGCGGAGCGGGCGGCGGGAGCGGGCGGGCGGCGGCGCCGGGGCCGCTCCGGGCCCGGTACCGGCGGCGGCCCCGCCGGTCCCGCGGCCGCGGCGCTGCGGTAACGGCCGGGACGGGGCTCCCGGGGCTCGCCCCGTGCTCGGGAGCTCCCGGTGACGCTCCCGCTGCTGCTCCCGGTGCTGCAGGCTCGGCGGAGGCGGCGGCGGCGGCCGCAGCCCATGCGGGCCCGGGCGGCGGGGACGGCGGTGACGGCGCGGGAGCTCTGCGAGAACGATGACCTGGCCACGAGCCTCGTGCTGGACTCGGTGCTCGGCTTCCGAACGCACAAAATGGGCGTCAGGTGAGCCCGGGACACCGGGAGGGGACACCGGGGGCTCCCGAGGGGGCAGCGGCACCGAGCGCCGGGCGGGGCGGGGGCAGCGAGGGGGTCCCTGTGCCGGGGGCGTCACCTCCGGGGTGCCCGGTGCGCGCTGTCCCCGTCCCGGCGGTACCGAGGCTCTCCCCGTCCCGGTGTGCGGGATCCCCGTCCCGCTGTCCCCGTCCCGGTGTTTGCTGCTCCTGTCCCGTCCCGGTGTGTGGGATCCCTGTCCTGGTTCCCGCTGTCCCGTTCCCGGTTCCCGTTCCCCCTGTCCCGTTACCGATTCTGCCCTGGTTCCCTGTTCCCCTGTCCCTTCCCTGTCCCATCCGGTTCCCAGCCGATTCTCCCCCGGTTCCGCAGCCCCCTGTCCTGCGTCCCGTTACCGATTCTCCCCGGGCGTTCCCTGCCCCCCTGTCCGTTACCGCCATTCTCCCCGTTCCTGTTCCCCTGTCCCGTTCCCGTTCCTTTCCCCCTCTCCTGTTCCCGTTCCTGTCCCGTTACCGATTCTGCCCCGTTCCCGTTCCCGTTCCCCCTGTCCCGTTCCCGTTCCCCCCGTTCCCGTTCCTGTTACCCCTGTCCCATTCTCCCGTTTCCCGGTTCCCAGCCCGTTACCGGCGCTGCGGCTAGCATGCCATCGAGCTCTCCCTGTCCCGCTCCCCTGTCCTGTTACGGTCTAGCACCATTCCCGCTCCCCGTCCCATTCCCGATTCTGCCCTCGTTCCTGTTCCCCCTCCTCCCCCTGTCCCATTCCCGATTCTGCCCCTGTTCCCAGCCCGTCCGCTCCCCTGTCCGCCATCCGATTCTCCTTCTCTCCCCCTGTCCTCCGGTTCCCATTCCCCCCGTTTCCTGCCCTACCGGGCTGCAGCGGCGCAGCTCGCTCAAGGGCCATAGCACCGTTCCTGTTCCCCGTCCCATTCCCCTGTCCCCCTACCCGTTCTCATTCTCTCCGTTTCCCGGTTCCCAGCCCGCTACGGCGCTAGCGGGCGGCAACGCAGCTCCGCAACCATCATAGCACCCCCGTTCCCCGCTTCCTGCCCCATGTCCGTTACCGATTCTCATTCTCCCCGTGTCCCAGCCCGTTCCCCCGCTCCCCTGTCCCTTCCTGCCCTGTCCCATCCCCTTACCCGGTTCTCATTCATTCCCCTGTCCCGTTTCCATTCTCCCGTTCCCAGCCCGTTACCGGCGCTGCGGGCGGCGGGATGGCAGCTCAAGCGGCCATCGCGGGCGTTCAGCAGCAGCCGGGACCTCGAGGCCGCCTGGCGCGACGCCAGCGCCGCCTGGGCCCCGGCCTTCTTCCGCCAGCGGCGCCCGGCGCAGCGGGCAGCGCTCAAAAACCACGTACGGGGGTCCCGGGGGGGGCCCTGGGGGGGTTTGGGGGTCCCTATAGGGGGATGTAGGGGCTTTGGGGGTCCCTTGGGGAGTTCCTGGGGGGGGTTTGGGGGGTCCCTGGGGGGTTTGGGGGGTTTAGGGGTCCCCTATGGGGATTTGGGGAGGGTCCCTTGGGGGTCCCTGGGGGGATTTGGGGGTCCCTGGGGGGGGGTTTGGGGGTCCCTGGGGGGGATGTGGGGGTCCCTGGGGGGATTTGGGGGTCCCTATAGGGGGATGTAGGGAGGTTTGGGGGGTCTTTGGGGTTCCTGGGGGGATTTGGGGGTCCCTGGGGGGTCTTTGGGGTTGGGGGAGGTCTTTGGCTGTCCCTATGGGGGGCATAGGGGGCTCAGTGGGGCACAGGGAGGGATTTTGGGGTCTCTGTGGGGTCTCTGGGGCACAGGGAGGGATTTTGGGGGTCTCTGTGGGGGCTCTGGGGCACAGGGAGGGATTTTGGGGGCTCTGTGGGGGTCCCGAGCCCCCCTGGTTTCCCCCCACCCCTCCCCAGGTGTTCCGGTACCTGCGGACGCTCCTGCCCGAGAGCGGCTTCAGCATCCAGCGCTGCACGCGCTACAGCCGCGACACCAACGGGGCCAGGGTGGTGGCAACCCGCACGTGGTGAGGCCAAAAACCCCAAAAACTGCCCCAAAAACTGCCCTGAAACCCCAAAACTGCCCTGAAATCCATGAAAATCCTAAAAATCCCCAAAAATCCACCCCCCTGAAAACCCCAAAATCCCCAAAAAATCCCTGAAATCTGCAAAATCCCAAAATCCCAAAAATCCCCAAAATCCACCCCAAAAACCACCCTGAAACCCCCAAAACCACCCTGAAATCTGCAAAATCCCAAAATCCCCAAAATCCACCCCAAAAACTGCTAATTAAATCTAATTACAGTTCTACTATCTCCAGAATCTGAATCTACCTTTTACAGTGTTCCCAAACCCTCTAAATTTTAAAAATCCCCACAAAATTTGTGTTATTTTCCCCGTTTTTGGGGGTGCAGGCAGAAGCGCGAGACGCTGGAGCTGCTGGGCGGCTGCAGCGTGGAGCTGCTAATTAAATCTAATTATAGTTGTACTATCTCTAAAACCCACCTTTTAAACTTTCCCCAAACCCTCTAATTTTAAATATTCACACAAAATTTGTGTTCTTCTCCCCGTTTTTGGGCGCGCAGGCAGAAGCACGAGACGCTGGAGCTGCTGGGCGGCTGCAGCGTGGAGCTGCGGGCCTTAACCCTAACCATATAAATCTAATTATAAACCAAATAAATTAATTATATTTCCAGAATCTGAATCTACCTTTTACAATGCTTTCAAATGCTCTGAATTCTAAAAATCTCCACAAAATTTGTGGGTTTTTTCCCAGTTTTGGGCGTGCAGACAGAAGCTCGAGATGCTGGAGCTGCTGGCCGGCTGCAGTGTGGAGCTTTAATATAATGCTTTAATATAATGCTACCGTCTATAAAATCGGAATTTACCTTTTAAGCTTTTCCCAAACCCTCTAATTTTAAATATTCACACAAAATTTGTGTTCTTCTCCCCGTTTTGCGCAGGCAGAAGCACGAGACGCTGGAGCTGCTGGGCGGCTGCAGCGTGGAGCTGCGGGGCTCGGACCGCGCGCTGCTGCGGGCGGGCGACAACGACTTCAGCCTCATGTACTCCACCCGCCGCAGGAGAACCCAGCTCTGGCTGGGGCCCGCCGCCTTCATCAACCACGGTGCGACCCCAAAACCGCCCCAAAACTCGGTTAAAACGCAAAAAAAATCTTCCGTCCTGATAACCCTCCCCACCCTGCGAGGCCCCCGAACGCCCTCAGGGCCCACCTGGGCGGTGCGGGGGCTCAGCGGGTGCTGATGGCGCTGCTTTGTCCTCAGATTGTCGGCCCAACTGCAGGGTGAGTTTAAAGAGGGTTTTTGGGGGTTTGGTGGTTTTGGGGTGAAAAAGGTTGGGTTTGGGGTGGGGTGTGGGGTGGGGAGTGGAAGGGGGAAAGGGCGGGAAAACGTGAGGGGAGAAAAGGGCGGGAAAACGTGAGGGGAGAAAAGGGCGGGAAGCGTGAGGGGAGAAAAGGGCGGGAAAACGTGCGGAGGGGAGAAAAGGGCGGGAAGCGTGAGGGGAGAAAAGGGCGGGAAAACGTGAGGGGAAAATGGAGGGAACGTGAGGGGAGAATGGAGGGAACGTGAGGGGAGAAAAGGGCGGGAAAACGTGAGGGGAGAAAAGGGCGGGAAAACGTGAGGGGAAATGGAGGGAACGTGAGGGGAAAATGGGGGGAAATGTGAGGGGAAAATGGTGGGAAATGTGAGGGGAAAAGGGAATGAAATATGAGGGGAAAACAGAGAGAAACGTGAGGGGAAAAAGGGTGGGAAACGTGAGGGGAAAATGGAGGGAACGTGAGGAGAAAGTGGTGGGAATTGTGAAGGGAAAAAGGGTGGGAAATGTGAGGGGGAAAAGGAAGGGAAAAGTGAGGGGAAAATTGGTGGAAAACATGAGGGGGAAAAAGAGCGGGAAACGTGAGGGGGAAAGGGTCTCCCATTTTTGGGGTCCCATTTTCGGGGCTTTCTCTCATTTTTGGGATCCTGTTTTTGTGGCTCTCTCCCATTTTCGGGTTCCCGTTGTTGCGGTTCTCTCTCATTTTCGGGTTCCATTTTTGGCCTCATGTTTCTCTCCCATTTCCGTGTTCCCGTTTCCATGTTCCCATTTCCGTGTCCCCGTTTCCATGTTCCCATATCCATGTTCCCATATCCATGTTCCCATTTCCGTGTTCCCATTTCCGTGTTCCATTTCCGTGTCCCGTTTCCATGTTCCATTTCCGTGTCCCGTTTCCGTGTCCCGTTTCCGTGTTCCGTTTCCATGTTCCGTTTCCGGTTCCCGTTTCCGTGTTCCCATTTCTGTGTCCCCGTTTCCATGTTCCCATTTCCATGTTCCCATTTCCGTGTCCCATTTCCGTGTCCCATTTCCGTGTTCCCGTTTCCGTCCGACTGTCTCTCATTTCCATGTTCCCATTTCCGTGTTCCCATTTCCGTGTTCCCGTTTCCATGTTCCCATTTCCATGTTCCCATTTCCGCTTCCCGTTTCCGTGTCCCGTTTCCATGTTCCGTTTCCATGTTCCGTTTCCATGTTCCGTTTCCATGTTCCATTTCCGTGTTCCATTTCCGTGTCCCGTTTCCATGTTCCCATTTCCATGTTCCCATTTCCGCGTTCCCGTTTCCGTGACTGTCTCTCATTTCCATGTTCCCATTTCCATGTTCCCATTTCCGTGTTCCATTTCCATGTTCCCATTTCCATGTTCCATTTCCGTGTCCCGTTTCCATGTTCCCATTTCCATGTTCCGTTTCCGGTTCCCGTTTCCGTGTCCCGTTTCCATGTTCCGTTTCCATGTTCCGTTTCCGGTTCCCGTTTCCGTGTCCCGCTTCCATGTTCCCATTTCCATGTCCCGTTTCCCGTTCCCGTTTCCGTGTCCCGTTTCCATGTTCCGTTTCCATGTTCCGTTTCCGGTTCCCGTTTCCGTGTCCCGTTTCCATGTTCCCATTTCCATGTTCCGTTTCCGGTTCCCGTTTCCGGTCCCGTTTCCGGGCGCAGTTCGTGTCGGCGCCGGGCGGCGCGCGGGTGCAGGCGCTGCGGGACATCCCCCCCCGCGCCGAAATCACCTGTTTCTATGGCGACGGCTTCTTCGGCGAGGGCAACCGCGGCTGCGAGTGCCGCACCTGCGAGAGGTACCCCAACCCCGAAATCCCCGACCCCAAAAACCCCGGGGGCACCCCGAAAACCCCGGGGGCACCCCGAAATCCCCGGGGGGACCCCGAAATCCTGACCCCAAAAACCCCGGGAACCCCGAAATCCCCGGGGGGACCCCGAAATCCCCGGGAACCCCGAAATCCCCGGGGGGACCCCGAAATCCTGACCCCGAAATCCCCGGGGGGACCCCGAAATCCTGACCCCGAAATCCTGACCCCGAAATCCCTGGGAACCCCGAAATCCCCGGGGGGACCCCGAAATCCTGACCCGGAAATCCCCGGGAACCCCGAAATCCTGACCCCGAAATCCTGACCCGGGGTCCCCTGAACCCCGGAAATCCCCGGGGGGACCCCGAAATCCTGACCCCGAAATCCCCGGGAACCCTGAAATCTCCGGGGGGACCCAGAAATCCTGACCCCGAAATCCTGACAGGGACCCCCAAATTTTGGGGCGGGGGTGCCTCAATTTCGGGAGGGACACCCCAATTTCGGGGGTGGGGGTTCCCCATTTTGGGTCTGGGGTCCCTAATTTGGGTCTGGGGTCCCCAATTCCAGGGTGGGACTCCCCAATTCGGGTCTGGGGTCCCCAACTCGGGTCTGGGGTCCCCAATTTGAGTCTGAGGTCCCCAGTTTGGGTCTGGGGTCCCCAATTTGGGTCTGGGGTCCCCAATTTGGGTCTGGGGTCCCTAATTTGAGTCTGGGGTCCCCAATTCGGGTCTGGGGTCCCTAATTTGAGTCTGGGGTCCCCAATTTGGGTCTGGGGTCCCCAATTTGAGTATGGGGTCCCCAATTTGAGTCTGGGGTCCCCAACTCGGGTCTGGGGTCCCTAATTTGAGTCTGGGGTCCCCAATTTGGGTCTGTGGTCCCCAATTCGGGTCTGGGGTCCCCAATTTGGGTCTGGGGTCCCCAGTTTGAGTCTGGGGTCCCTAATTTGGGTCTGGGGTCCCCAATTCGGGTCTGGGGTCCCCAGTTTGGGTCTGGGGTCCCCAACTCGGGTCTGGGGTCCCTAATTTGAGTCTGGGGTCCCCAATTTGGGTCTGGGGTCCCCAGTTCGGGTCTGTGGTCCCCAATTTGGGTCTGGGGTCCCCAATTCGGGTCTGGGGTCCCCAATTCGTGTCTGGGGTCCCCAATTCGGGTCTGGGGTCCCCAATTTGGGTCTGGGGTCCCCAATTCGGGTCTGGGGTCCCTAATTTGAGTCTGGGGTCCCCAATTTGGGTCTGTGGTCCCCAGTTTGGGTCTGGGGTCCCTAATTTGGGTCTGGGGTCCCTAATTCCCCCCCCAGGCTCGGCAAGGGCGCGTTCCGCGGCCGCGGGGGGGGGGGGAGGGGCAAAGCCGCCCCCTCCCCTCCCCCCCCCGCGCGGGACCCCCACCCAAAATACGAACTGCGCGAGACCGACGTGCGCATGCGCCGCGGGGCCGGGACCCCTCCCCAAAAACGCCGCCCTCAGTGCCGGAAGCGGCAGCGGAACCGGAAGCGCCGCCATGGCCGCCCCCTGCCCGCGCAGCCGCGCGTGTCGCTGCACGACTGCGTGTCCTGCGGGGGGCGCTGTCTGCTGCGGGCGGGCGTGCCCGTAGTGCGCCTGCGCGGCCCCGCCCAGCTCCCCAGCGCCGCCCCGGCCACGCCCCCGGCCACGCCCCCGCAGCCCCCAGACCCAAAACTGTCGCTGTACGCGCATGTGCGGCTGGGGGGGGGCGCCCCCAAGGGCGGCCCGGGGACCCCGCCCCGGCTCCGGCTGGTGGTGACGCAGGGGGGGCTGGAGCTGGCACTGCCCCCCAACACTGCCGAGCCATGAGAACCCCAAATTTGGGGGGATTTGGGGATTTGGGGGGGTTTGGGGGGGCTGGAGCTGGCACTGCCCCCCAACACTGCCGAGCCATGAGAACCCCAAATTTGGGGGATTTGGGGGGGGGGGGCTGGCACTGCCCCCAATCCCACTGAGCCATGATCACCCCAAATTTGGGGGATTTGGGGGGGGGCTGGAGCTGGCACTGCCCCCCAACCCCACTGAGCCATGAGAACCCCAAATTTGGGGGGATTTGGGGGGGATTTGGGGGGGCTGGAGCTGGCACTGCCCCCCAACACTGCCGAGCCCTGAGAACCCCAAATTTGGGGGGATTTGGGGGGATTTGGGGGGCTGGAGCTGGCACTGCCCCCCAATCCCACTGAGCCATGATCACCCCAAATTTGGGGGGATTTGGGGGGGATTTGGGGGGCTGGAGCTGGCACTGCCCCCAATCCCACTGAGCCATGAGAACCCCAAATTTGGGGGATTTGGGGGATTTTGGGGGATTTGGGGGCTGGAGCTGGCACTGCCCCCCCCTAATGAATTTGGGGGGATTTGGGGGCGTTTTTGGGGGGCTGCAGCTGGCACTGCTCCCAGCTCTGATCACCCCAAATTTGGGGGGATTTGGGGGGGATTTGGGGGGCTGGAGCTGGCGCTGCCCCCCAACACTGCCGAGCCGTGAGCGCCCCAAATTTGGGGGGATTTGGGGTTTTTTGGGGGGGATTTGGGGGGCTGGAGCTGGCATTGCCCCCCGCCCCGAATGAGCCCTGAGAACCCCAAGTTTGGGGGTTTTTGGGGGGGATTTGGGGGAAATTTGGGGGATTTTGGGGGGCTGGATCCCTCCGTGGGGGAAGGGGAGGGGTGGGGGGAGGGGAGGGGTGGGGGAGGGGTGGGGATGGATTTGGGGAGGGGGAACCCCCCAGGTGTGGGGGGGGCGCTGGATTTTGGGGGTCACAGCTGGATTTTGGGGGTCTGGACCCGGATTTGGGGGATTGTTCCCAAGTTTTGGGGATTTACACCTGGATTTTTGGGGCTAGACCCCGATTTTGGGGGATAAGAGACGGATTTGGGGGGCTAAACCCGGATTTGGGGGGTTAGACCCGGATTTTGGGGGTTTGGACCTGGATTTGGGGGGTTCAACCCAGATTTTTGGGGTCTGAGCGGGATTTTGGGGGCTAAACCCGGATTTGGGGCGATTACACCCGGATTTGGGGGTCTGGACCCGGATTTGGGGGGTTATTCCCAAACTTTGGGGGTTTAAACCCAGATTTGGGGGTCTGGGCCTGGATTTTTGGGGTTAAACCCCGATTTTGGGGGATAAGAGATGGATTTTGGGGGCTAAACCCGGATTTGGGGGGTTGTTCCCAAGTTTTGGGGGTTTAAACCCGGATTTGGGGGTTTGGACCTGGATTTGGGGGTCTGGGCTCAGATTTGGGGGGTTTAAACTGGGATTTTGGGGTTTAAACCCGGATTTTGGGGTTTAAACCTGGGTTTTGGGGGTCTGCACCTGGATTTTTGAGGTTAAGCCCCAATTTTGGGGGTCCGAGCTGGATTTTGGGGGCTAAACCCGGATTTGGGGGTCTGGGCTCGGATTTTGGGGGGGTTATTCCCAAACTTTGGGGTTTAAACCTGGATTTGGGGGTCTGGACCTGGATTTTGGGGGGTTTGGACCTGGATTTTTGGGGTTAGACCCGGATTTTGGGAGGTTAGACCCGGATTTTGGGGGTTAAACTGAGATTTGGGGCGTTAGACGTGAATTTTGGGGGGTTAGACCCGGATTTGGGGTTGGAGCCTCGGTTTTGGGGTCTCGAGATGAATTTTGGGGTCTCGAGATGAATTTTTGGGGTTAGACCCCCGGGTTTGGGGTCTGGACCCGGATTTTGGGGTCTGAATTCGACTTTTGGGGGGTTAGACCCCCAATTTTGGGGTCTGCACCCGGATTTTTGGGGTTAGACCGCCCAGTTTTGGGGTCTAGATCCAAATTTTGGGGACTTAGACCCGGATTTTGGGGTTAAACCCCCCAATTTTGGGGCCAGACCCAAATTTTTGGGGCGAACCCCCCAATTTTCGGGTCTGCATCCAAATTTGGGGGAATTAGACCCGAATTTTGGGGTTAAACCCCCCAGTTTTGGGGTCTAGATCCAAATTTTGGGGTCTGGATCCGAATTTTGGGGGGTTAGACCCCAATTTTGGGGTAAAACCCCCCAATTTTGGGGTCTGGATCTGAATTTTTGAGGTTAAACCCTCCAATTTTGGGACCAGACCCAAATTTTTGGGGTTAAACCCCCCAATTTTGGGGTCTGCATCCAAATTTTGGGGTCTGGATCCGAATTTTGGGGTCTGGATCCGAATTTTGGGGGGTTAGAATCCAATTTTGGGGTTAACCCCCCCCGTTTTGGGACCAGACCCCAATTTTGGGGTGAAACCCCCAAATTTTGGGGTCTAGATCCAAATTTTGGGGTCTGGACCCGGATTTTTGGGGTTAAACCCCCAAATTTTGGGGTCTGCATCCAAATTTTGGGGTCTGGATCCGAATTTTGGGGGGTTAGAATCCAATTTTGGGGTTAACCCCCGCCGTTTTGGGACCAGACCCCAATTTTGGGGTGAAACCCCCAAATTTTGGGGTCTAGATCCAAATTTTGGGGTCTGGACCCGGATTTTTGGGGTTAAACCCCCAAATTTTGGGGTCTGGAGCCAAATTTTGGGGTCTGGATCCGAATTTTGGGGAACTTAGACCCCAGTTTTGGAGTTAAACCCCCCATTTTGGGACCAGACACAAATTTTTGGGTTTCAACTCCCCAGTTTTAGGGTCTGCATCCAAATTTGAGGGACTTAGACCCCAATTTTGGGGGCTGGATACGAATTTTGGGGGAATTAGACCCGAATTTTGGAGTTAGACCCCCCAGTTTTGGGCTCTGGATCCAAATTTTGGGGGATTAGACCCCAATTTTGGGGTTAAACCCCCCGGTTTTGGGGCCAGACCCAAATTTTTGGGGTGAAACCCCCCATTTTTGGGGTCTGGATCTGAATTTTGGGGTCTGGATCCGAATTTTGGGGGATTAGACCCCAATTTTGGGGTCTGGATCCGAATTTTGGGACCAGACCCCAATTTTGGGGTGAACCCCCCCAATTTTGGGGCTCAGCCCCCCCGAACCCCCCAAAAATCCCCAATTTGGGGCTGGGGGGGGCTGAGCCCCTCCCCCCCTTTATTCCCCCCCCCTCCCCCCCCCGGTGCCATTTTGGGAAGGGGGATTTTGGGGGGGGGGGAGGGGTCCCTGGTGCTTTTTTTTGGGGGGGGTGGGGAGGGGGAATTTGGGGCCGTTTTGTACCAAAATAAAGAAATTTGGACCCAAAAGCGGCTGCGGAGGATTTGGGGGGGTGGGGGAGGGGTGAAGGTGACCCCCCCCCTCCCCTCCGCCTCCCCCCCCACCTTTGTCATTTTTGGGGGTCCCAAAAACCCGCGACAGGTGCGGGGGGTGGGGAAGGGGCGCGCGGTGACGTCATCGGCCGGCCCCTCCCCCCCTCCTTTTGTTCTTTTCACCCAAAAAAGGCCCCGGGGGGGGTCCCGGCCCCTCCCCCACCCCCGCGCGCGGTGTCGGATGTCGCGACATGGCGGGGAACAATGGGCGGTGACGTCATCGCCGCGGGGGGAGGGGCGGCCCCGCATAAAGGGGGGAGAGCCCCGGGGAGGGGGGGGAGGGGCGGAGAGGGACCCGGGAGGGCGGAGAGGTGGGGGAGGGAGCGGGGGTTTGGGGGGATTTGGGGGAATTTTGGGGGGAATTTTGGGGTTTTGGGGGGGGGATTTGGGGATTTTTTTGAGGGGATTTTGGGGATTTTTTGGGGTTTTTTTTAGGGGGAATTTTAGGGGCATTTTGGGGTTTTGGGGGTTTTTTTTGAGGGATTTTTGGGGGGAATTTTGGGGATTTTTGGGGATTTTTTTGGGGGATTTTGGGTTTTTTTGGGGGGGAATTTTGGGGATTTTTTGGGGGGAATTTTGGAGGATTTTTGGGGGGAATTTTGGGGTTTTGGGGGATTTTTTTGCGGGGGATTTTGGGGTTTTTCTTAGGGGGATTTTTGGGGGGGAATTTTGGGGATTTTTTGGGGGAATTTTGGGGATTTTTTGCGGGGGTTTTTGGGGATTTTTTGGGGTTTTTTGGGGGGGTTTGAAGGGGATTTTGGGGTTTTTGGGGGTTGGAGTTTTTGGGGGGGATTTGGGGATTTTTTTGGGGGAGGATTGGTGTTTTTTGTGGGAGGGGTTTTGGGTATTTTAGGGTATTTTGGGGGGATTTTTTGGGTTTTTCGGGGGGTTTGGGGGCATTGAGCCCCCCGACCCCTCCCCAGGACCCCCCAGAATCGGCGCCATGGCAGAGCCCGAGGAGGAGTTCGAGTGAGTGACCCCAAAAACCGCCCCAAAAAACTGCCCTGGAATACCCTAAAAACCGCCCTAAAATACCCCAAAAACTGCCCTAAAAAACTGCCCTGGGAATATCCTAAAAACCGCCCTAAAATGCCCCAAAAACTGCCCCAAAAAACTGCCCTGGAATATCCTAAAACCCGCCCTAAAAAACCCCAAAAACTGCCCCAAAATACCCCCAAAAACCACCCCAAAACACCCCAAAAACTGCCCCAAAAAAACCCAAAACCACCCCAAAATACCCCAAAAACTGCCCCAAAAAACCGCCCTAAAATATCCTAAAAACCACCCCCAAATGCCCCAAAAACTGCCCCAAAAAACTGCCCTGAAATATCCTAAAAACCGCCCTAAAATACCCCAAAAACTGCCCCAAATTACCCCCAAAAACCGCCCCAAAATACCCCCAAAACCGCCCCAAAACTCTCCAAAAAAAGCACCAAAAACTGCCCCAAAATGTCCCAAAAACTGCCCCAAAAACCGGCCCTAAAATACCCCCAAAAAACGGCCCTGAAATACCCCAAAAACTGCCCCAAAAACTGCCCCAAATTACCCCAAAAACTGCCACGAAATACCCCCTAAAAAACTGCCCCAAATACCCCAAAAACCGCCCCAAAAAACTGCCCCGAAATACCCCCAAAACTGCCTCGAAATACCCCTAAAACCGCCCCAAAAAACTGTCCTGAAATATCCAAAAAACTGCCCCAAAACGCCCCAAAAACTGCCCCAAAAAACGGCCCTGAAATATCCTAAAAACCGCCCTAAAAAACCCCAAAAACTGCCCCAAATTAACCCCTAAAACTGCCCCAAATTACCCCCAAAATCCGCCCCAAAACTCCCCAAAAAAAGCCCCAAAATGCCCCAAAACTGCCCCAAAAACTGCCCTGAAATCCCCCCAAAACTGCCCCAAAATACCCCCAAAAAACTGCCCCAAAACCTGCCCTGAAATATCCAAAAAACTGCCCCAAAATGCCCCAAAAACTGCCTCGAAATACCCCCAAAACCCCCCAAAATGCCCCCAAAACACCCCAAAAACCCCCCTAAAATACCCCAAAAAACTGCCCCAAAAACTGCCCCAAAACTGCCTCAGAATCCCTCAAAACCTGCCCCGAAACACCCAAAAACTGCCCCAAAACTGCCCCAAATTCACCCAGGACCCCAAAATTGCCCCAAAATTGCCCCAAATTGCCCCAAATTGCCCCAAAATGGCCCCAAATTCACCCAGGACCCCAAAATTCCCCAAATTGCCCCAAACTGCCCCAAACTGCCCCAAAATTCCCAAAATTGCCCAAAATTGCCCCAAATTGCCCCAAACTGCCCCAAAATTGCCCAAAATTGCCCCAAATTGCCCCCAGATTCCCCTCCCCCCCCCCGACGCTGTTTTTTTCTTTCCTCCCCCAGGGAGCAGCAGGAGGGTGAGTGACCCCGAGTGACCCCAATTAGCGCTAATTAACGCTAATTAATGCTAATTAATGCTAATTAACCCGAGTGACCCCGGGTGACCCCAATTAGCGCTAATTAACGCTAATTAACGCTAATTAACGGTAATTAACCCGAGTGTCCCCAGTTAACATTAACCCGAATTAGTGACCCCAGTTAACATTAGCGCCACTAACGCTTAATTAACGCCAATTAACGCCACTAAACCAGTGACCCCAATCAATGCTAACTAACCCGAGTGACCCCGAGTGACCCCGATTAGCGCTAATTAACGCTAATTAACGCTAATTAACCCGAGTGACCCCAGTTAACATTAACACTAATTAACGCTAATTAATGCTAACTAACCCGAGTGACCCCGAGTGACCCCAATTAGCGCTAATTCACGCTAATTAATGCTAATTAACGCTAATTAACCCGAGTGACCCCAATTAGCGCTAATTAACGCTAATTAATGCTAATTAACCCGAGTGACCCTGAGTGACCCCGATTAGCGCTAATTAACGCTAATTAATGCTAATTAACCCATGTGACCCCAATTAACAGCGCTAATTAACGCTAATTAACCCGAGTGTCCCCAGTTAACATTAACACTAATTAACGCTAATTAATGCTAACTAACCTGAGTGACCCCAATTAATGATGCTAATTAATGCTAATTAACTAGCATTAATGTTAATTAACCCGAGTGACCCCAATTAGCGCTAATTAACGCTAATTAACCTGAGTGACCCCGGAAGAGTGACTCCAATTAACCACACTAATTAATGCTAATTAATCTGAGTGACCCCGAGTGACCCCAATTAACGCTAATTAACGGTAATTAACCCGAGTGACCCCGAGTGATCGCAAGTGACCCCAATTAACAATGCTAATTAACGCTAATTAGCGCTAATTAACCTGAGTGACCCCGAGTGACCCCATTAACAATGCTAATTAACGCTAATTAACCCCAGCCTGCCACCTCGGGCATGGACTGGCCCCTAACCTCGTTAATTAACCCCAAACCGCTAATTAATAATGGGTTAATTAACATTAAACACCCCCAGAACCTAAAACCCCGTTAATTAACCCCAAACCATTAATTAGTCATAGATTAATTAATTTTAAACCCTCTCCAAAGCCCAAAACCCCCTTAATTAACCCCAAATCGTTAATTAATGATTAATTAATTAACACTAAACCCCACCCCCAGAACCTAAAACCCCCTAATTAACCCCAAACTGTTAATTAATAATTAATTAACATTAAGCACCTCCCAGAACCTGAAACTCCCTTAATTAACCCCAAATTCTTAATTAGTCATGCATTAATTAACACTAATCCCCCTCCCACAGAACCTAAACCCCGTTAATTAACCGTTAATGAGTCATTAATTAATCCTTCATTAACGATAATGAATTAATCATGAATCATAATCATTAATGACAATCAGTTAATCATTAATTAATCATTAATTAATCAGCATGGCCCCCCTCAGAGCCCTCATTAAGTGGTCTGGGGGGCTCATTAGCATAATTAATGCGCTAATTAATGAGCTGCCCCGATTTCCGCAGAGGCGGCCGAGGAGGAAGAGGAGGAGGAGGAGGAAGGTGAGGAAGGAAACCCCGAAAAACCCAAAATTGGGGAAATTCGCCCCAAAAAACCCAAAATTGGGGAAATTCACCCGAAAACCCAAAATTGGGAAATTCACCCCAAAACACCCAAAACTGGGGAAATTCGCCCCAAAAAACCCAAAATTGGGGAAATTCACCCCAAAAAACCCAAAATTGGGGAAATTCACCCCAAAAACCCAAAATTGGGGAAATTCACCCCAAAAAACCCAAAATTGGGGAAATTCACCCCAAAAAACCCAAAATTGGGGAAATTCACCCCAAAAAACCCAAAATTGGGGAATTCACCCCAAAAAACCCAAAATTGGGGAAATCCCCCCAAAAAACCAAATTTGGGGGAATTTCCTCAAAAAAACCCAAAATTTGGGGGATTCTCCCTAAAAACCCAAAATTTGCGGGAAATCTTACGGAAAAAAACCCCAAAATTTGGGGAATTCACCAAAAAATTCCAAAATGTGGGGAATTGTCTCCAAAAATATCCCCCAAAATTTGGGGAAGTTCCTCTCAAAAATTCCAAAATTTGGGGAATTCTCCCAAAAACCCCAAAATTTGGGGAAATTCTCCCCAAAAAACCCCAAATTTGGGGAGAAATCCCACCTAAAAAACCCCAAATTTCCTCAAAATGTCCCAAAATTGGGGGGAATTCTCAAAAAATCCAAAATTGGGGGAATTCACAAAAAAAAACCCCAAAATTTGGGGAATTCTCCCCAAAAAAACCCCAAAAGTTGGGGAGAAATCTCACCAAAAAAACCCAAAATTTGGGGAAGTTCCCCTCAAAAACCCCAAATTTGGGGGATTCACCCTAAAACCTCTAAATCTGGGGGAATTCCCCAAAAAAAACCCAAATTTGGAGAAGTTCCCCAAAAAAACCCCAAATTTGGGGAAATTCCCCAAAAAAAACCCAAATTTGGGGAATTTCCCCAAAAATTTGGGCTCTTCCCCCTGCCCCTCCCCCTCGGCCTCCAAAACAAAATTCCCGAAGGGCCATTGGGGGGACCCCAAAATTAACCCCAAAATAGCCCAAAAATATCCCAAAAATTAACCCCAAAATATCCCAAAAATAGCCCAAAAATACCCCAAAAATATCCCAAAAATACCCCAAAAATTAACCCCAAAATATCCCAAAAATAACCCAAAAATATCCCAAAAATTAACCCCAAAATAGCCCAAAAATATCCCAAAAATATCCCAAAAATAACCCAAAAATACCCAAAAATAACCCAAAAATAACCCAAAAATGTCCCAAAAATATCCCAAAAATATCCCAAAAATAACCCGAAACTAACCCAAAAATTAACCCCAATATATCCCAAAACTAACCCAAAAATATCCCAAAAATAACCCAAAAATATCCCAAAAATATTCCAAAAATATCCCAAAACTAACCCAAAAATTAACCCCAAAATATCCCAAAAATATCCCAAAAATGTCCAAAAAATTAACCCCAAAATATCCCAAAAATATCCCAAAAATACCCCAAAAATGTCCAAAAAATTAACCCCAAAATAGCCCAAAAATATCCCAAAAATATCCCAAAAAATATCCCAAAAATTAACCCCAAAATATCCCAAAAATAACCCAAAACTAACCCAAAAATTAACCCCAAAATATCCCAAAAATATCCCAAAAATAACCCAAAAAATAACCCAAAAATGTCCAAAAATATCCCCTCGAATATCCCAAAAATATCCCAAAACTAACCCAAAAATTAACCCCAAAATATCCCAAAAATATCCCAAAAATAACCCAAAAAATAACCCAAAAATAACCCAAAAATTAACCCCGAAATATCCCAAAAATAACCCAAAAATATCCCAAAAATATCCCAAAAATATCCCAAAAATATCCCAAAAATATCCCAAAATTAACCCAAAAATTAACCCCAAAATATCCCAAAAATATCCCAAAAATATCCCAAAAATATCCCAAAACTAACCCAAAAATTAACCCCAAAATATCCCAAAAATATGCCAAAAATAGCCAAAAATAACCCCAAAATATCCCAAAAATATCCCAAAAATACCCAAAAATACCCAAAAATATCCCAAAAATATCCCAAAAATATCCCAAAAATGTCCAAAAAATATCCCAAAAATATCCCAAAAATTAATCCCAAAATATCCCAAAAATAACCCAAAAATATCCCAAAAATAACCCAAAAATATCCCAAAAATTAACCCCAAAATAGCCCAAAAATATCCCAAAAATATCCCAAAAATAACCCAAAAATACCCAAAAATAACCCAAAAATAACCCAAAAATATCCCAAAAATTAACCCCAAAATATCCCAAAAATTAACCCCAAAATATCCCAAAAATATCCCAAAAATATCCCAAAAAATATCCCAAAAATATCCCAAAAATATCCCCAAAATATCCCAAAAATATCCCAAAAATATCCCAAAAATAGCCAAAAATACCCAAAAATAACCCAAAAATAACCCAAAAATAACCCAAAACCTGCCAAAAATAGCCCAAAAACTGCCCTGAAAATATCCCCAAAAACTGCCCCAAAACTGTCCCAAAACCAGCCCCAAAATACCCCAAAATACCCAAAAAATATCCCAAAAATAACCCAAAAACTGCCCCAAAACTGCCCCAAAAACTGCCCCAAAAACTGCCACAAAAATACCCAAAAATACCCCCAAAATATCCCCCAAAATACCCAAAAAATACCCCAAAACTGTCCCAAAAACTGCCCCAAAAATATCCCAAAAATACCCCAAAAACTGCCCCAAAAATACCCAAAAACTGCCCCAAAATACCCAAAAATACCCCAAAAATAATACCCCCAAAATACCCAAAATATCCCAAAAATGCCCCAAAACCCGCCCCAAAATACCCCCAAAACCCCCATGGGACCCCCAAAATCCCCCAAAACTGCCTGAGCCCTGGGACCCCAAAACTGCCCCAAATCCCCTAAAATCGCCCCAAAACTCCCCTGGGACCCCCAAAATAACAAAAAACAGCTCTGGGACCCCCAAAACTGCCCCCAAACCCCCCTGGGACTCCAAAATCCTCCAAAAATCCCCCCAAAATCAACTCAAAACCAGCCCTGGGACCCCAAAATCCCCCAAAACTGCCCCAAAACCAATCCTGGGACCCCCAAACTGACCCAAAAATGCCCTGGGACCCCAAAATCCCCCAAAATCACCCGAAAACCCCCCTGGGACCCCCAAAATCCCCAATTTTGATCCCTGGATCCCAAAATCCCCCCAAAAAATCCCCAAATTTCCTCCTCAGACCCCCAAAATTACCCCCCCCCAAATCCCCCCAAAACTCCATCGAACCCCCAAATTCTCCCCAAATTCCCCCAAATTTCCCCCAAATTCCCCCAAATTCCCCAAATTCTCCCCAAAACCCCCCAATTTCCCCCAAATTTCCCCCAAATTCTCCCCAAATTCTCCCCATATTTCCCCCAAATTCCCCCAAATTCCCCAAATTCCCCCAAATTCTCCCCAAATTCTCCCCAAATTTCCCCCAAATTCCCCCCAAATTCCCCCAAATTCTCCCCCAAATTCTCCCCAAATTCCCCCAAATTCCCCCAAATTCTCCCAAATTCCCCCAAATTCTCCCAAATTCTCCCCAAATTTCCCCCCCAGACCCCAAAATGCCCCAATTTTTTTCCCCAGACCCCAAATTTCCCCCTAAAATTCCCCCAGAACCCCCCAAAATTTCCTCTGCCTCCCAAAAATCCCCCCAAATTTCCTCCAAACCCCAAATCCCCCCCAAAATCCCCCCAAATTCCCCCAAATTTCCCCCCATTCCCAAATCTGCCCCAAATTTCCCCAAAATCTCCCAAAATCCCCCAAATTCCCCCCAAAAACCCCAAAATTCCACCCAAAATTCCCCACCCAAAAAATCCCCCCAAAATCCCCCAAAACCCCCCAAAAATCCCAACCAAAAACCCCAAAAATTCCCACCCAAAATTGCCCCAAAACCCCCCCAAAAAACCCCCAAAAACCCCAAAAAATCCCCAAAAAAACCCCAAAAAATCCCCCAAAACCCCAAAATCCCCCAAACCCCCTCAAAATTCCCCCCCCCCAAAACCCCAAAATTCCACCCAAAATTCCCCCCAAAACCCCCAAAATTCCCCCCAAAAACCCCCAAAATTCCCCCCAAAAACCCCAAAAATTCCCCAAAAATCCCACCCAAAAATCCCAAAATTCCCCCAAATCCCCAAAATTCCCCCCAAATCCCCCCTGACCCCCAGTTTTTCCCCCAGAAGAGGAGTGCCCCGGTGGCCCAAAATTTGGGGGGTTTTGGGGAGATTTTGGGGTTTTGGGGGTTTTTGGGATTTTTGTGGGTCTCATCTCCCCTGACCCCAGTGAGCCCCAATTTTGGGGGATTTTTGGGGTTTTTGGGGGGGTATTTTGGGGTTTTTAATTTTGGGGGGGATTTGGGGGGTTTGGGGGGTTTTTGGGGTTTTTGGGGAGATTTTTGGGGAGAATTTTTGGGGAGGGGAGAATTTGGGGTTTTGAGGAATTTGGGGGGATTTTGGGGGGGATTTGGGTGGGAATTTTGGGTGGAATTTTGGGATTTTTGGGTGGGAATTTTGGGGTTTTTGGGTGGGAATTTTGGAGGGATTTGGGTGGGAATTTTGGGGTTTTTAGGTGGGAATTTTGGGTGGGAATTTTGGGGTTTTTGGGGGGGATTTGGGGGGAATTCGAGGGGGTTTGGGGTGGATTTTTGGGGCGATTTTTGGGGAGAATTTTGGGGTTTTTGGGGGGGGTTTTTGGGGGGTCTTTCGGGGCAATTTTGGGTGGGAATTTTGGGGTTTTTGCAGTTGGGATTTTTGGGGTTTTTGGGGGGTTTTTTAAGGGGATTTTTGGGTGGGAATTTTGGGTGGGAGTTTTGGGTGGAATTTTGGGGTTTTTGGGTGGGAGTTTTGGGTGGAATTTTGGGGTTTTTGGGTGGAATTTTGGGTGGAATTTTGGGGTCCCAGGTTTGACCCCCGCCCCCCCAGGCCAATGCTGTCCCAGCTGGCGCCCCCAAAATCCCCGGGGGAGCGTGGACTTCCCCCGCGTGAGTCTTGGGGTTTGGGGCGGGTTTTGGGAATTTGGGCAAATCTGGGCAAATCTGGGGGGTTTGGGGTCTGGGCGGGATTCAGGGGAATCGATTTTGGGGCGAATTTAGGGGGTTTGGGGGGGAATTTTGGGGGATTTTGGGGAAGGGTCCCAGGGATGGGAATTTTGGGGCAGGATTTGGGATTTTTGGGGGTCCGGGGGGGCGGATTTGGGGAATTTATTTGGGGGGTTTGGGGGAAAATTTGAGAATTTGGGAGGCAGGGGGATTTGGGATTTTGGGGAGATTTGAGGGGAATTTGGGGCATTTTGGGGGCAAGTTTGGGTTTTTTTGGGTTTTGGTTTTTCCGAGGGGAATTTTTGGGGATAATTTAGGATAATTTGGGTCTGGGGTCCCAGGACATCCACCGGAAGCGGATGCAGAAGGGTCCCTAGGGAAGGAATTATTTTGGGTTTATTTTGGGGTTTTTTTGGGTTTATTTTGGGGGTTTTGGGGGTTTTTTGGGTCGGGTTTTTCCCGGGGGGATTTTTTGGGGTAAATTCGGGTTGTTTTGGGTCTGGGGTCCCAGGACATCCACTGGAAGTGCATGGAGAAGGACCTGCTGGGGAGGGGGGGATTTTTGGGATTTTTTGGGTTTATTTTGGGTTTATTTTGGGTTTTTTGGGTCGGGTTTTTTCCGGGGGGAATTTTTGGGGATAATTTGGGGTATTTTGGGTCAGGACATCCACGGGCGCATGGAGAAGGACCTGCTGGGGAGGGGGGGATTTTTGGGATTTTTGGGTTTATTTTGGGTTTATTTTGGGTTTTTTGGGTCAGGTTTTTTCCGAGGGGATTTTTGGGGTAAATTTGGGGTATTTTTGGGTCAGGACATCCACGGGCGCATGGAGAAGGACCTGCTGGAGCTGCAGGCGCTCATCGACCCAAGCCTTCAGCAGCGCCCAGGAGGAGGAGCTGCAGGGGCTCATGGAGCATGGAGTCGCGTGCTTTGGGGCCAATTCCGGCCATTTCGGGCAATTCCGGCCAATTCCGGGCATTCTGGGCAATTCCGGCCATTTCGGGCAATTCCGGGCATTCTGGGCAATTTTGGGGTTTGGTTTTGGTGTCTGGGGGCGTTCTTTGGGGGTTTTGGGGTTTTTTGGGGTCTGGGGGTGGAATTTGGGGGTTCGGGGTTTTTGCTGGGGGGGTTTCGGGGGTCATTTCAGGCGATTTTGGGGGATTTTGGGGGATTTGAGGCGTTCCAGTGACTTTGGGTGATTTTGGGGTGATTGTGGAAAGTCTTGGGGTGATTTTGGGGGTAATTTTGGGGTGATTTTGGGGTTTTGGGGCAGTTTCAAGATGATTCTGGGGTGTTTTGGGGTGATTTCAGAGGATTCCTGGCAGTTTTGGGGTAGTTTGAGGCGATTTTGGGCAGTTTTGGGGAAGGTTTGGGGGGATTTGGGGTGCTTGGGGGCAGTTTTTGGGTGATTTCAGGCAGTTTTGGGGCAGTTTTGGGGCAGTTTTGGACTGATTTTCAGTGCTTTGGGGCAGTTTTGGGGCAATTTAGGGTGATTTCAGTCAGTTTTGGGGTGATTTTGGGGCAGTTTTGGCCAATTTTTTTGGCGATTTTGGGCAGTTTTGGGGTGCTTTGGGGCAGTTTTTTGGGGCACTTTTAATGATTTTGGCTGATTTCAGTCCGTTTTCTTGGCGATTTTTGGGCGGTTTTGGCGCTTTTGGGCGTTTTGGGCGGTTTTGGGCCGATTTTGGGCAGTTTTGGGGCGTTTTTTTTGGGCAGTTTTGGGGCGTTTTGGGCAGTTTTGGCGATTTTGGCGATTTTGGGCAGTTTGGCGATTTTGGGCGTTTTTTGGGGCGGTTTTGGGCGGTTTTGGCCGATTTTTGGGCAGTTTTGGGGCGTTTTTGGGGGTTTTGGCGATTTTGGGCATTTTTGGGGCGGTTTTGCCGATTTTGGCGCCGTGTGGCGGCAGGAAGCGGCGCCCGGGCCTGGCGCAAGAGCAGCTGCGAGCGAACCGAGAAGGAAGCGCGGCGGCAGGCGCGGCTGGCGGTGAGGGCGACCCCGGATCGCCCCCAAAATCACCCCTGGGAACCCCCAAAATCACCCCGGGAACCCCCAAATCACCCCTGGGATCCCCAAAAATCACCCCTGGGATCCCCCCAAAAATCACCCCCTGGGAACCCCCAAAATCACCCCTGGGATCCCCAAAATCACCCCAGGAACCCCCAAAATCACACCTGGGAACGCCCCAAAATCACCCCTGGGATCCCCTAAAATCACCCCGGGAACCCCCAAAAATCACCCTGGGATCTGCCCCAAAATCACCCCTGGAACCCCCAAAATCACACCTGGGATCCCCCAAAATCACCCCTGGAACCCCCAAAATCACCCCTGGGATCCCCCAAAATCACACCTGGGTCTGACCCAAAATCTCCCAGATCTACCCCAAAATCCCCTGGGACTCTGAAATCACCACCAGAAATCCCAAATCCACCCCAAATCTGCCCCCAAATCCACCAAAACCCCCAGAAATCCGACCCCAAATCCGACCCTAAATCCACCCCAAATGCACCCGAAAACCCACCCCAAATCTGACCCTAAATCCAACCCTAAATCCACCAAATCCAACCCCAATTCCAACCCAAAATCCCCCAAATCTGCCCCAAATCCAACCCCAAATCCAACCCCAAATCAGACCCTAAATGCACCTTAAATCCGCCCCAAAATCCCCCAAATCTGCCCCAAATCCAACCCCAAATCCACCAAATCCAACCCCAAATCCAACCCCAAATCCAACCCCAAATCCGACCCTAAACCCACCTCAAGTCTGGCCCTAAACCCATCCCAAATCCACCCCAAAATCCCCAAAATCCCCGAAATCCCCAAAATCCCCGAATTGCCCAAACCCCCAGGAGGAGAAGCTGCGCAAGGAGGAGGAGGAGGCCAAGAAGCGAGCGGAGGACGACGCCAAGAAAAAGAAAGTTCTGTCGGCCATGCCCCATTTCGGGGGGTACCTGGCCAAGGTGGGACCCCAAAAACCCCAAAGCCCCATAGAAACCCCATAGAAACCCCACAGAAATCCTATAAACCCCATAGATCCTACAGGGACACATAGACCCCATAGAAACCCCATAGAAACCCCATAGAAATCCTATAAACCCCATAGATCCTACAGGGACCCCAAAACCCCATAGAAACCCCATAGAAACCCCATAGACCCCATAGAAACCCCATAGAAATCCTATAAACCCCATAGAAACCCCACAGATCCCACAGAAATCCTATAAACCCCATAGATCCTACAGGGACCCATAGACCCCATAGAAACCCCATAGAAACCCCACAGAAATCCTATAAACCCCATAGATCCTACAGGGACCCCAAAACCCCATGGAAACCCCATAGAAACCCCATAGAAACCCCATAGAAACCCCATAGAAATCCCATAGAAACCCCACAGACCCCATAGAAACCCCACAGATCCTACAGGGACCCCACAGATCCCATAGAAACCCCATAGAAACCCCATAGAAATCCTATAAACCCCATAGATCCTACAGGGACCCCACAGATCCCATAGAAACCCCATAGAAACCCCATAGAAACCCCATAGAAATCCTATAAACCCCGCAGATCCCATAGAAACCCCATAGAAACCCCATAGAAATCCTATAAACCCCATAGATCCTCCAGGGACCCATAGAAACCCCATAGAAACCCCATAGAAACCCCATAGAAACCCCATAGATCCTACAGAGACCCCATAAACCTCATAGGTACCCCATAGACCCCATAGAAACCCCATAGAAACCCCAAAAACCCCACAGGGACCCCATAGACCCCACAGATCCCATGGGACCCCCAGAGAGCACCCCTGAATTTACCCCAAATCCCCCTGAATTCACCTCCAATCCTCCCTGGGCTCCCCAAAATCCCCCAAATCCCCCATATCCCCCCAAATCTCCCCAAATTCCCCCCAAATGCCCCAAAATCCCCCAAAAAGCCCCAAAATCCCCAGACTTCTCCCCAAATGCCCCAAAATCCCCTGATTCCCCCCAAATTTCCCCGAAAATCCTCTCAAAATCCCCCCAAATGCCCCAAATTTCCCCCCAAAAGCCCCAAATGCCCCAAATTTCCCCCCAAAAGCCCCAAATGCCCCAAATTTCGCCCCAAAAGCCCCAAAACCCCTGGATTTGGCCCCAAAAGCCCCAAAAGCCCCGGATTTTGCCCCAAAAGCCCCAAAACCCCCGGATTTGGCCTCAAAAGACCCAAAACCCCCGAATTTCCCCCCCAAAAGCCCCAAAAGCCCCGGATTTGGCCCCAAAACCCCTGGATTTGGCCCCAAAAGCCCCAAAACCCCCGCATTTCCCCTAAAGCCCCAAAACCCCGGATTTGGCCCCAGAAGCCCCAAAAGCCCGGTTTGGCCCCAGAAGCCCCAAAAGCCCCGGATTTGGCCCCGATTCCCGCCCAGGCGAGCAGCAGCGCGGGGCCGGCGCCAGGCGGGCGCCAGATGAAGCTGCGGATCCTGGCGGAGCGGCGCCCGCTGGACATCGAGGGGCTGCGCGAGGACGGGCTCAGGTGGGGCCAAAGTACCCCAAATTCACCCCAAAAATACCCCAAATTCACCCCAAAAATATCCCAAAAAATACCCCAAATTCACCCCAAAAATATCCCTGAAATATCCCCAAAAAAACCCCCAAAAATATCCCTGAAATATCCCCAAATTCACCCCAAAAATATCCCTGAAATATCCCCAAAAATACCCCCAAAAATATCACTGAAATATCCCAAAAATACCCCAAATTCACCCCAAAAATACCCCAAATTCACCCCAAAAATATCCCTGAAATATCCCCAAATTCACCCCAAAAATATCCCTGAAACATCCCCAAAATATCCCCAAAAATACCCCAAATTCACCCCAAAAATATCCCAAAAAATACCCCAAATTCACCCCAAAAATATCCCTGAAATATCCCAAAATATCCCCCAAAATATCCCAAAAATATCCCCAAAACATCCTCTCCAAAACCGCCCCAAAAACATCCCCAAATCCCCCGCTGGACATCGAGGGGCTGCGCGAGGACGGGCTCAGGTGGGGCCAAAATACCCCAAATTCACCCCAAAAATACCCCAAATTCACCCCAAAAATATCCCAAAAAATACCCCAAATTCACCCCAAAAATGTCCCAAATTCACCCCAAAAATATCCCTGAAATATCCCTGAAATATCCCCAAAAATATCCCAAATTCACCCCAAATTCACCGCAAAAATATTCCCGAAATATCC